>NC_079455.1:12088900-12386400 GCF_903798145.1 Danio aesculapii | reverse complement strand
ACTGGTGGGGTGAAAGACTGCACTTAGAACAAAGGTCCTCAGTACACTGGAGAATGTCTTGGATCAGGAAAGTGATTTCCAAAAAAACTTTTTTTCCAGTTGATATATAAAATTAAAACATTTTAATAATTAAACATAAAATATATTTAAAATAATGTGCGCTACCAAAATAAACATTTTACATTTTGATTTCACATAGCCTTTAAAAAACCCTAGCAATAGCTGGGGTGTGGGAGACAGTGGAATGGGACTCTAGTCTGGTAGATTCTTACCAGTTCCTAAGTTCCTAGCTGAGCTGGAAGCCAGAGGAAGATTGGGCAGTGACTGGCCATCACTGTTGACCCATCAACTGGAGGATGTTAAGGTTTAGGGTTGAAACATCTGAGGAAAATTGGACACCACCTTCCCCTGGCATAAAGCTACAAGACAGTCACAAGACAATGACTGTTGATTTAAGCATTCAGATGTATTTAATTAATAAGGAGAACTTTTTAGATTAGATTAGATTTAACTTTATTGTCATTACACATGTACAAGTACAAGGCAACGAAATGCAGTACTTGAATATAAGCTAAAACTTGAACTTAAGCTATAAATATACTTAAGCTATAAATATATATATAAAAGCTATAAGCTATAAACTTGAACTTAAATATAAGCTAAAGACCTAAAAATGAATGATTGCTTGCCTTCAATTATGAAAATCCAACTTATTCCCTCTAGCAGCACCAACTGTCTAAAGTTATGTTAATCCTAATAAACCTTTAAAGGGATTAATGACAATTAACTCATTATTTACTCTCCCTTGTGTGTAATCATTATGTCAAACTCACTGTGTTTTTGACACATTCCCTGAATCTTCTTGAGTTTTAGTGCAAAAGTGTATAAAAAATTATGATGTCAACAACATTCATACCAGTGATACAATATTTGACCATAGTTCCTTGATGCCTTTTTAACATATTTTGATGATGCCAAAATGCATTCAAGTTGACCACACCACATCATTTTGGCAGCAATGCCACCTATTGGTCAAAAGTGATAATTCATTCACTTAAATTACTAGTGATTGTATTTGTGATTTTCATATATTTAAAAATCTAAATCATAAGACTAAAATCATCCTGATATTTCTTCATCCTGAAGTATCTGTAGTGCTTGGCCCAAAAAAATTGCTGCTGTAGCTTAATCGTTATTATAATTTTTTTAGTAAACTCAAGAAGAATTAAGTTTCATAAACTAACCTGATAACATGAGGTTACGTCACAAAGTCTATTTTGGGTGTTGTTTTTTAAAAGGTTCCAGTTTCAAATGACACCTTTATAAAGTGTACTCTGATAAACTGTCATTTGTGTGATCAACTGTTATATATCATGTATGATCTGAACATGAACGCAGCAAAAATAATTACACATTTTACAACTAGAGAACTTTCAATCTCCATTTAAATGTTTGGAACTTTTACAAAATCTAATCAACATAAAAATATAATTAAATCCGTAACTAAGTCAATCACAACCAAGAGACCTATAACATTTTTATCTTCAGAAAGTATGTTTCTTTCTGTATTGATATTGCAATGCAAACATACTGAAAGTCCAAAGCATTTACCAATCTAAAGAGTTAATCTTCAGCTAATTCACTCATATATTCAGCTAATTCACTCATATTTCATCTTTTAGAAATATTTTTATACCCTTTCAAAGAAAATTTTATTTTGTATTTTCAGGTCTTGTATGTATTCGGGAAATAATCATATCAAAAAGTCTGTTCTTACAGCTCTCCCAGGGTTTTCTGATTAAAGGTACATGACTAATCAACTGGACTGTAATTTGACACTGGCTTATAGATTAAGACGAGACAATACTTTAATAACAAACTTCCTTGTTCCTGAATTTGGACTTTTACCTCTTTTTCTATGTCCCACTTTTGGATATTGACCTCAATAAAAAACAAAGTCCATTCATTTTACATTATCATCTAATTTCCATAATTATTATCCAGAATTATAATAAAGTCTGGCAGGACATCAAGTTACAGGAAATATCATGGAACAAAAGTGATACGACTTATCTAAGATACTTCAGCAAAAATTGTTAATAATTGATAATTACGTACTAAAATGTATAGCAACCTAATCAAAATTATGAAAGAAAATCGAAATTGATTGCTCAGCGCATATATAAATTAGGGTTGTGAAGCAATAAAAAAAAAATCTAATAATTAGATTTAATCACACATTAATATTGGCTGAGAAATTGTACCCCCAAAATGCTCACACTAAACAGTACAGAAAGAAATACTGAGCATTATATCCAGCACTTTATTTGGCTAACATTATATTTGATTTTACAATGTTAAAGCAGCTGTGCACGCTTAAATAAAGAAGGTACGCAGAGAAATAAAAAGGAATAAAAGCACAATAGGGGTGGTCTGCCACTGAATATGTCAATAAAAGAACTTTTTACATTTTAACAATGTTTGTTCTGCATGTAAAAAGTATTTCTGTATCTTGCTTTCTGACTGGCTGCAGGTCATTGCTGATTTGTTTTTCAGTCAGAACACTTTAACACAGATGATTTTGAATTGCCAACAGCCTGCTGATACTCCCACTGCTGAGAGTAAGCTGTCCCTGTGTCCCCCACCTGGCCACAAGCCTTTTGAGAACCTACCCAAGCTCCTTTTTAACACCTTTCTTCATCCCATCTAGTGCATCTGCACTTTCACACCGGTTCCATCTGTACCACTGGTCTCCCTCAGCTAGCTCCACCTGCTGGTGCAGTTTCATCACTGCTTTTGGGTCATACAGTATGTATCACTCATCACTCCACCTTTATCCTTCGACCCATTGGCTCCACCATGGTGTCATGCTCCCGTATTTCTGCTGTGGCCTAATTTCCCACCAGTTCCTCTGAGCTCCCTCTGTCCTGGTCAGTCATCAACCCGCCTCCCTCTGGCTTCTTGTTAAACTCCTCCATCCTCTCAGCTCCACCTTGGTCCTTTGTTGCTCCAGATCAATGGTAGTCTTCTAGATCTCTGTCTCAGTCACCTGAGGCTTCAGCTTTACACCTCTGCTTTAGGGACTATTCACATATTGTGCCTAAAACAGCATGGAAAAGACAAGGCACCTTGCTTCCTTCATCAGATTCAACACACTTGATGACTTGCATTCCCGTGGCATCTGGTCATTGCTGGGCAACTATCAACCCCACTCTCTGAGGATCCACACTTGACAAACCAGTGATAGCTCTGAAACAAGTTTTATTTATGAAGAAAAGTGAAAAGCACTGCAGTGTTGGGTTGCTCTGTGTTTGTCTGAGGTAATTACAGAGATGTTTATATTCCATACAAAGTGTGAAGCTGATTTGTTGGTTCTTGTCACCTGACTCATGGTGCGCTAATGACATTAAAATAAGTAAGATGTTTTTTTAACGTGCTGCAGTCTAGACATGCCTGTAAAACATAAGAGCATCACATCACATGTGAACTGAAAGAGCGTCACTCCGTATTTACAAGTGCAAGCCACACGTTGCCATTTGAAATAGTGAATGCCCCTTAATCTCCACAGCCATCGCATCCATCTCCATTGACCAGTCTTCCGATGTCTACACTCCCATCTCCACCATGGCTCTTCCTGTCATCGAGTTCATTGCCACCCATCTAACTGGATTCTGAGTGCATGCCCACGTGCTCGAACTCCTCCCTGGCCTCTCCCAACACTTTCACTTCCCGTAAAGTGAGTTCGCATCTGCATTGAGGGGAAAGTAATGTCACACTTCCTTTGTGTCCTTGTTTCCCTTGCATTTAGTTTATCCTAGTTTTCCTTTGATCTGTTTACTGGTGATACCCACATAGCAAAATATCTCTGGCCCAGCTCTGGCCCACACAATCAGCTTTTGCTTGACCCACATGCCGCAGTGAATTACGGTACATGACTGGACCAAGTCTGGCTTCCAGAAAAGGGCCAAACATGGACCATATATGGGCCAAGTCTCAGCCAAGTTAATAACCCATTACTGGGCCTGAACTGGGCCAGAAATGTTGATGTGTCACAACTGCAATGAAATTGATAAATCCATGAAGCACTGCTCTTTAGGCGTGCTATAGGCATGCTTTTTCTCAAAGTGATCTGATTGGTAGACTTTTTTTCTTTATTTAAAAATATTACAATTTTATTTTAAATGTGGGTCAAGATAGGACAAACATACATGGCCCACATATCAATTATTAACATCTGGGCCAAATACTACATTTGACATCTGGCCCAAGTATCGTGTACCACCTTAAAGACGGTGCCTCCTCTGCCAAAACAGGGCTATGTTTGGCCCACATGGTGTATGCCAGTGCCAACTGAATGCCTGCTGTGCCAGATTTATGCCAAATCTGGGCCATAATTCTTTGCTACCTGGATAGTTTCATCATATTTACCTGTTGACATTTAGATAAATTTTAACCTGTGTATTTTAGTTATTCTAGTAAACCTCCAGCAGGTGTTTTCAGATAGAGCAAAATTAGACAAAATAAAAAAATCGATTTTAAGATTGAATGCATATTAATCGGTCAATAATGACATTGTGATAATAGTTTTCTGATAATGACAGCTGATTAGGTAGCTTTTCAGAATCAGAAAGAATCAATGAATTATCACATGATTAAACAAAAGCACATGGAACACAGGACAGGGGGAAACACAGTTGAATGGTTGTATTTATGTCATAAGTGTTAAAGACGAGGGAGGCAGGGAGGCATAGAGCAGTAGTCGATGACTCCAGTGGACCAAATGAGGGAGACGCTGGAACCAAGGTTCCAGAGGGTCAAGGGGGAGCAGGTGGTTGACCTGACCTGAGTGGAGGCATGGATCCGAAAGACCTACAGTAGGTGAGGCCAAAGCGACAGAGAACTAAGGTGGAGCTGGAGGGGAGGATAACAAATTGCAATTGCAATTATTAATTGTTATTAATTATGTGTATTGCATTATGGGACATTGATCTCTGCTTTATTGACTTTTGATGTTGAAAATTCAACTCTACAGTTTAACAGTGACTTTAATTGACATTTTAGTAGTTTAGTAGTATATAATGTATTATAAATAATATGTAGTAAGTCTTAAAATATCATAAAATGTACTGGCAGTTTATTACATGATTTTTGTCTCGTAATTTGTAACACCAATCCAAACAATATATCACGTTAAACTATTACATTTTTAAATAAAGTCAACTTTTCAAGGTTAAAAGTTGTTGGAAGAAAGACCAAGGTCCAATAATGCAATTCAAAAGCATAAATAGGCTTCAGGCTCCCCCGGACAAAAACCAGCAGACTGAGGAACCGCCTCTTCCCCAGAGCTGTCTCCCTTTTGAACTCTGCCCCTTACTGACTCTTTTGCCCCATCAATTACACCCACCACACTCCTCTAACTTTTACTCCTCACAATCACTGCACTATTTAACATTTGCACATTTAAAGTTTGCATATATTCATTGCACTGATTCATTTATTTGAACTGTACATACCCACTGCACATGGACATGTGTAATTATGTTTATCTGTCTGCACACTTCTGATTATTAATAGCATCCTGTACATATATTAATTTATTGTAAATCTGTTCATAGCTTATACATGTCACGGATTGGCCAGGCTCTTCCACCAGTATCACGCAACGAGCATCCTCATAGCGAGTACCTCCTGGTAGTCACTATTATCTTATCTCGTATCTTGAACTTACATGATCTCTGTTTCCTTTTAGTCTGTTCAGTGTTCCCGGTGTCCTGTCAGAGTTGTGTGTGTTGTCAGTCTGTCTTCCCCGCAAGCCCTCTGGTGTGTGCATTCGGTCTTCCTCAGTGTCTGTCATCCATCCTGCCCCGAAGAAGGATTATTAGCTCAACCAAACTTCATTCACATCCCCATTGTTATCCTTTTGTGCTCCACTGCTGTAATAAACATCTTTCATCATATACTCTCCTTGTCCGTCTGCTTCCATAACAGAAGACCGGACCACAACATTCAACTCCAGCATGAGCACTCCCGATCCCATTCAGGAGTTGGTGGACTCGCTGAAGAGAGTTCTATTACCATCTGCTCCACTTCCCGATGCACCACCAGCACCGAGCGCTTCTTCACCGTCCACCCACTCATCCAGTCCCATGGCTCGACCAGCGCCCTACTCTGGCGGGGCGGAGGAGTGCAATGGCTTCCTATTACAATGTTCTCTGGTATTCACAATGCAACCGGATTTATATCCCACAGATCGGTCCAAAATTGCATTCATCATCTCCCTTCTCTCTGGGTCGGCTCTCCGGTGGGCTGAGACCATCTGGCAGCAAGCTGGCCCGTAACAAATTCCATTTATACATTTACCAAGTATTTCAAGGAGGTCTTTGGTCGTGCAGATGGAAAAGTAGCAGCCGGAGAACAACTATACCACCTCAAACAGGGAGCCATCTCCACACAGAATTATGCTCTGCGGTTTCGCACTCTGGCTGCTGCTAGTGGATGGAATGAGCGATCTCTCCTAACAACTTACCGGCTCGGATTGGAGCCCAATCTGAGGTTACAGCTGGCAGCCCTCGACGATACCATGGGGTTGGAAAAATTAATCCAACAATCTCTTCGATGTTCTGATCGTATGAAGGTCTACCAGCATGACCTACCACCAGTATCTCAAGCACTCCTTCGTCCGCCAGAGCCAGTCGTCCCTCCAGAACCAAAACCAATGATCGTCGAATCTGGTAGACTCACGATCACTGAGCGACAGAGGAGGCTGACCCGGGGTCTGTGTATGTACTGTGGTGCCGAAGGACATGTCAGGCTGGACTGTCCCATTCGTCCAATATGTTCCTTGGTGAGTGTGTTTAGTTCTACCGTTGAAAAAATGCACCCTCTCACCACCAATGTTCAGTTAACTGCCCATTCTGTCTCTATTTCAGTCACTGCCCTTATCGACTCCGGGTCAGCTGGAAATTTCATCTCGCACGCCCTCTGTCGCCACCTCCAGCTCCACACCGAAGCCTCGACGCACGTCTACTAGATTCAACCTATAACCAATGATATCCATTCCCAGGCACGTATCCATCGTAAATGTGAACCCGTCAATCTCCAAGTGGGTCTACTTCACAAAGAAGAGATTCAATTTCTGGTTCTGGAGGGAGCATCAATGGACATCATCCTAGGGCGCCTGTGGCTGGTGAAGCACGATCCCATCCTCTCTTGGGGCACAGGAGAAATCAAAAGATGGGGTGAAGAATGCATATCCAGCTGTTTTCCTGACCTACCCTTGCAGATTCAAAGACCCCTATCAGTCTATGTCACGTCTGTCGAAAGTCCAATCGAGAAACGATCCATCCAGATCCTGAAGATCTACTGCTCATACGAGGACGTATTTTGCACCAAGAGAGCTTCCCAGCTACCTCCACATCGGCCATGAGACTGCGCCATAGACCTGCTTCCAGATGCTCCTATGCCCAGAGGTAGGATCTACCTGTTGTCCCTTCCAGAAACTATGACCATGGAGGAGTACATTCAGGAGGCTCTGAGTCAGGGGTATATTCGCCAGTCCACGTCACCCGCTGCCTCAAGCTTCTTCTTCGTGGCCATGAAGGATGGAGGGCTGCGGCCATGTATAGATTATCGAGTGTTGAACAAAGGAACAGTCAAATTCAGGTATCCCCTTCCTCTCGTCCCTACAGCCCTGGAACAACTTCGAGCCGCCAAGATATTCACCAAGTTGGACCTCCGCAGCGCATACAACCTGGTAAGAATACTTGAGGGGGACGAATGGAAGACGGCGTTTGTGACCCCTACTGGGCACTACGAATACCTGGTCATGCCCTATGGTCTGGTCAACGCCCCCTCCGTATTCCAAAACTTCATCCACGAAGTCCTCCGGGAGTTCCTCCATATCTCCATCATAGTCTACATTGATGATATCCTGATTTACTTCCGGAGTGAAGCCGAACATCGCCACCACGTTGCGGCGGTCCTACAAACCGTAAGGAAACACAAATTGTACCTAAAGGCTGAGAAGTGCTCATTTCACTTACCATCCGTTCAGTGCCTCGGGTACATCATTGATCAAAAAGGGGTTCGCATGGACGAGGGGAAGGTCACTTCCGTCATCTCCTGGCCAGAACCCAAAACCATTAAAGAACTCCAACGATTCCTAGGATTTGCCAACTTCTATCAACGTTTCATCCACAACTACAGTCTCATCACAGCTCCGCTTACCAACCTCCTAAAGAATCACCCCAAGATGCTATCCTGGCCTCCCGAAGCTGCCGCAGCCTTCCAAACACTCAAGGAATCCTTTACTCAAGCTCCACTCCTGACTCACCCCAATCCCGACTTACTTTTCGTGGTCGAGGTGGATGCATCGACCACCGGAGTGGGAGCCATCTTGTCCCAGTTCCATGGTACTCCTTCACTACTCCATCCATGTGCCTATTTCTCCCGGAAGCTCAGCCCGGCGGAAAAGAACTATGACATCAGGAACCGAGAACTTCTAGCTATCAAGCTCGCCTTGGAGGAGTGGCGACACTGGTTGGAGGGAGCTAAACATCCATTCCAGGTGATTACAGATCACAAAAACTTACAGTATCTCAAAGATGCTAAAAGACCCTGTCCTCGGCAGGCCCGGTGGTCCTTATTCTTCTCCAGATTTCAGTTTTCCATATCATATCGACCAGGATCCAAAAACATCCGAGCAGACGCACTTTCCAGAATCCATGATCAGCAGGAAATCATTGAGACCCCGGCCAAGATCCTTCCAGATCAGATCACTGTCTGTCCCATCACATGGTCCGCTCCTACAGTCGTCGCCACTCCAGAATCCAGAACTCCGCCGGGCTGTCCCCCCAATCGACGCTTCATCCCTGAAAATCAACGGGTAGATCTCATTCATTCCAGCCATACATCTCTGGGCACAGGGCATCCCGGGGCCAACAACACCCTCTCGCTGCTATCCCAACGCTTTTGGTGGCCGAATATGGCAAGGGATGTGAGGAGATACATCCAAGGCTGTAGAGAATGCGCTATGTCAAAGAGTCCTCGCCATCTACCTGCAGGTAAACTCCATCCCTTGCCCATCCCGAACCGCCCCTGGTCACACCTAGGAGTTGACTTCATGACAGATCTCCCATCATCTGAAGGTAATACCTGCATTCTAGTCATTGTAGATCGATTCTCAAAATTCTGTCGTCTGATTCCTTTGAAGGGTCTGCTCACAGCCCTAGAGACCGCCTAAACCTATTCAACCATGTCTTTCGATGTTTTGGGTTACCTGAAGATATAGTCTCGGACCGAGGACCCCAATTCATCTCCAGACTATGGAAAGCCTTCTTCAGACTCCTAGGTGTGACCGTCAGCCTCTCGTCTGGCTATCACCCACAGACCAACGGCCAGACAGAGAGGAAAATTCAAGAAGTGGGGCGGTTCCTCAGGACCTTCTGTCACGGTCATCAAAACTCCTGGAGCCAGTTTCTGGGCTGGGCGGAATACGCCCAGAATTCCCTGCGGCAACCTACCACAAAACTTATGCCATTCCAGTGCATGCTGGGATTCCAACCTCCACTCTTTCCCTGGGATGGCGAACCTTCTAATGTCCCCGCAGTGGATTACTGGTTCCGGGAGAGCGAGAAGATCTGGGACGATGCTCATCACCATCTCCAGAGGGCAGTTCGCCGAGCCAAGGAGGTGTCCGACAAGAGGAGGATTCCAGGTCCTATCTATAATCCGGGGCAGAAAGTCTGGCTCTCCACCAGAGACATCCGCTTGCGACTGCCCTCCCGAAAACTTAGTCCCAGATTTGTTGGTCCCTTCACCATCCTGGAACAGGTGAACCCAGTTACTTATAAGTCACAGTTACCACCACAATACAGAATCCACCCCACATTCCACGTGTCACTCCTAAAACCCTTTCACGACCCTCTGATTCCCTCCACAGAGCCTGGCCACGAAGAGGAACCCCCTCACCCACTGATGTCGGAAGAAGGGTCCATCTATAAGGTCAAGGACATTCTACGGTCCCGACGTCGTGGTGGTCATCTGGAATACCTTGTTGACTGGGAGGGATATGGTCCGGAGGAGAGGTCTTGGGTCCCCAGATCAGATATATTAGATCCAGCTCTTATGGAGAAGTTCCACTCCAATCACCCCGAGTTCCCAGCACCTCGTGGACGTGGTAGACCACCACGGCGTCGGAGGTTTAGGCCCTCAGGAGCAGGCCCTGGGGAGGGGGGTAATGTCACGGATTGGCCAGGCTCTTCCACCAGTATCACGCAACGAGCATCCTCACCTGAGTACTAATCATGCACAGCTGCACCCAATCACTTCAACACACTATATAAGCCTCACCTCACTCATTGTCCGGTCTCGTTCCGACGAAGCGGACTCATAGCGAGTACCTCCTGGTAGTCACTATTATCTTATCTCGTATCTTGAACTTACATGATCTCTGTTTCCTTTTAGTCTGTCCAGTGTTCCCGGTGTCCTGTCAGAGTTGTGTGTGTCGTCAGTCTGTCTTCCCCGCAAGCCCACTGGTGTGTGCATTCGGTCTTCCTCAGTGTCTGTCATCCATCCTGCCCCGAAGAAGGATTATTAGCTCAACCAAACCTCATTCACATCCCCATTGTTATCCTTTTGTGCTCCACTGCTGTAATAAACATCTTTCATCATATACTCTCCTTGTTTGTCCGTCTGCTTCCATAACAATACACCTGTATATAATGTTCATCGTACATCCATCTGTAAATATTTCCATAGTTTTTCTATAACTGCACTTTATAGCTTATACCTGTAACCTGCACTTGCTGCTATTGCACTGCTGGTTAGACCGAAACTGCATTTCGTTGCCTTGTACTTGTACATGTGTAATGACAATAAAGTTTAATCTAATCTAAATAAATGGGGGGGAAACATTAATCACAAAAATACTTATAATTTACAGATATTTTTTTACGTGTGGAAAGTGGACAGGCACTAATGAAGATATGATAAAGGACAAAATTAGGAACCTTGTTAACAGCAGGATACATTAAAATGTTCATATTATTAAAAGACTCTTTGGAAGGACTAAACATCAGCCATTTTATATGAGCTGAGCTGCTCAGTCAAATCAATATTAAACAGTTCAATAGTAGTTCAGTACTTTATTTATACATTTCAAGCTGTACACAGTGTCACTTATGTTAGCCATACTGATTATTCAGGCCTTTTTGGTTACATCTTTGTTAAATTCTCTTAACTAAAGATCAACATGCTGGCCTAACAGGACAACTTCTCTAGTGACCATTGATGTTTTTCAGGCTAAACAAACAGAGAGACGGGTGACTTTTGGAACCATCGATCGGCACAGATGTCTGACCTGTTCTCTGTCGCTCCATCACACTGCTATTTCTAGAACAAATCAGGCACTCGCTGCTCACTGCGCTGTTAAACATGAAACTGACGATTTTATTGTCACTATTTTTGGCAACTTGTTTTGCTGCAGAGGGTAAGCTCATCACTAATTGCTTCATTATTAAGCAAACGATACTTGGTTATTGAGCTGCACATTAATATTTTATACATTATATTGCATTTTTCTAACAGAAACATGCGAGGGACGCTGCCGTAGTGGTTTTGATCCTACAAAGAAATGCCAGTGTGATCGAATGTGCAAATATTATGGAAGCTGCTGTGAGGATTTTGACACCACTTGTCGGACAAAAAGTAAGAGCCGAATGAATATTTAATCATTGACTATATTTAAGTATCTGATACTATTTGTTAATAATGCAAACAGATTTATAAGACATTTTTGGAAGAAGACCATTCAAGTTGCAATTAACATTTTATTTATTTTAAATGTATATTGTCAAATTTTGTGATTTTTGTTTTCTTAAAAGACATTACTAAAGTCTTCGGTGGCACATGATACTTCAGAAGTTATTATAATATGTTGATTAGGTGCTCAAAAAATATTTCTTATTGTTATCAATGCTAAAAACAGTTGCTTCTATTAAAAATCATCATAACTCTTTTCCTGAATTAATATTTGATGGATAAAAATGTTTTAAAACTAAAACTGTTATTCACAAAGGACACATTAAATATTTCTGTTCTGTAAAAACAAATTAACACTTGACTGTAGCTTGTAAATTACATTACAAACACATGCTAGTAGTTCTTTCTGTTATTTTTCCAAATGTATCACTATGTATTATTTCTCACACAATATTTAGCAAAAAATAACTAAAACCTTTGCTGAAAGTAAAAGTTTCAATGCCAAAAGCTGTTGAATCATAGATCAAGGTCTCTTTATGCGTCTTAAATATGTAAATAAACAAAATACTTGTGAATCATGAGCTGCAAATTCTTTTACAGTGTGAAGTCGCAACAATTATCAAAATATTTAATTAAAACTTTTAATTAAAAATTAACATTTTTCTTAAAGTACAAAAACATGCCAGCACTAAACCTTTAAATATTAGCATTCTATTATTATAATGTGGTATAAATATTAAATTAAGCTTGATAAAATATTCTATAAATAGACGTTTTAGCTTGCTACACATATAAGTTTGCCACTGATGGACAGATTTGACTGGAAAGTGTTAAACAGTACTGGTGCTCTGAAAGCTTTGCTCTGTTTGTGTAAACAGCTTGAACTGTCTGGCACAAAAACACTGTTTCATCATCCAGTGTTGTGATTTTAGGGCGGGGCTTTCTATTTTGTCTGACCAATGGCAGAAGTGGGCAGTTCATATCAAGAGGTTCATATCAACTATGGAAAATATTAGCTTTGTGGACCTTTAAAAACCTTAAAAACAGTACAGTATGTATCCATTATAATCCAATAGTGTACTGTAAAATATACAAAATGTAACCTTCTTGCAGAATGTATTTTTAGTTAATGATATTCATTAATGAAAATGACATCTTTTTGTTTTGTTAAAGCTAATTCCAATGTATATGTCTGAAAATATTATATTTTCTCACTTTATGTCAAGTTTTTTATTAGAATCTTATTATAATGCTCATAATAGGACATATTAACATTTAATATTCACATACACAATGCATTCAAAAGAGAAAAAAAGAAATAGAAACACTCCAAACAATTAGGAAATTATGACAGTATTCATTACCAATTTGCCATTCATGAAAAGCAGACATTTATATCTTGATTGTAAACAATGCAGAATAAAAAGATTGCGCTGTTTTCTGCACAAACCACATGTCTCTTATCTCTGTGTCTCGCTGATATAAATTTATTTCTAACCTTTGATAAATGTTTACAACTTGTAAAATAGATTGTTGTGGAGAAGAAAAATATAGAGAGTGGGTCAAAGATGAGTCTTATGTACAGTACATGAACAACATAATAAATCCAATATACAATAACTAAAAATGTCTACTTTAATGTTAAAAAAAACTTTTGTGGAAATAAAATGTACAACTATGCATTCAATTTTGTTTCATCATTATTCAGTATAACAGATATATTTATGTAAAATTAAATAATTAATCTGACATGCACTTATTAAAATATATAAACGATAAATTATGTCTCAGCTGGGATCTAATCTGCTCTTCATCAGTCTTTTTCATGGTTCACTGACTAGTTTCTTAGCCAACCCTTTTAGGGGACTTGAATGAGTTGGGATGAGCAATTTCAGTGCCCTTCATCTGGATAACCTGCAGTTGGAGGATTTCAGTGACTTTAAAACAGCTAGTAGTTAAATAGATTTTTTTAGATAGTTAAGGAAATACCATTTCTCATGCCTCGTCCAGGGGTATGGGGGAAACATAATATGAATGACCACACACGTTTCACAATAATAACAACAAATGATTTCAGTTGAATAATGATCTTGTTTTATAATTATCAGTTGGAGTGCTCACAGAACTCATTACAAGGCACTCCAGAACTCCAATGCAACACCCGCTACAGCTATTCACAATCTAATATGGTGAAACAGTCTAGAAGCACACTAAACAGTTAAACAAGATTTGCAATGTGAGAGAGTGACTGGAGGTTTTATAAAGTATATAGTGAGTGCAATAAGTGTGAATGATCTTCAGCTGTGTGTGTGTGTGTGTGTGTGTGTGTGTGTGTGTGTGTGTGTGTGTGTGTGTGCGTGTGTGTGTGTGTGTGTGTGTGTGTGTGCGTGCGTGTGCGTGTGTGTGCGTGTGTGTGCGTGTGTGTGTGTGTGTGTGTGTGTGTGTGTGTGTGTGTGTGTGTGTGTGTGTTTGAGTGTGTGCGCGTCAGTCCAGATTGTTAACAGCTGTAGGTCTTGATTGGGGCAAAACATCATGGTAGTTGTAGTCCAGGTGAATAGCAGCTACTGTATATTGTACAGATGGCTGGAGTAGTAGTATGTAATGAGTTTTGTGGGCACTCCAACTGATAATCATAACAGATCTCTTAAAGGAAAATAGGCTCTTTTTACAGCTACATTAGAGTTAAATAATTGAGTTTTGCTATTTTTTTTATTTATTCAGCTTATCCAAGATCTGGCATGAATACTTGTATAATATACTGTATAACATGGGAAGATTTGAAAGTGTTCTCTAATTTTGTTTAGTGCTCTTTATTAAATATCTTATTCAAGTTTTTTTTCAGAAGGTGCTTCAGAATATTTCAGAAGGTGCTTCAGTACAACGAACATTGAAATGGGATATGTGTGTGACTCATTTGTCTTACTGTGATAATTGTGACCTACTTTGAGTGTGTGGGGAGAACCTTTGCATTTTCATTTAAAGGCACAGGTCCAAAACCGCTGCAATTCCCTCTGACCCGAAAACTGACATTTTCAATAACAAATGATTTGATGGGTATTTTGACCTGAAACTTCACAGACACATTCTGGAGACACAAAAGACTTGTTTTACATCTTGTAAAATGGCCAACATTGAAACCCTTTAAATGGAACAAAGCAGCGACCACACAATTTTGGAAATTGTAGGTTGTTGATCTTCATTTGCAAGCATTTAATTTACAAGACCATTACAAATATGGTCAGTAAGGACCCTTTGATTCTAGGGGTATTTTATGGGGTAATAAATGAGCATATACAACCAATTCTGGTGATTTTTTTTTTGAGCTTACCTGTCCAAGGGCACGTACTTACTTAATTATTTAATTAATTGAACCAGTGCCGTGTATGGCACATTTAACTGCATTTAAATGCAGCTTCTGTAATGTAGTTTGTTGACCAAATGCAGGTGGCGTGGTGGCGCAGTGGGTAGCACGATCACCTCACAGCAAGAAGGTCACTGGTTCGAGCCTCGCTTGGTCAGTTGGCATTTCTGTGTGGAGTTTGCATGTTCTCCTCGTGTTTGCATGGGTTTCCTCTGGGTTTCCCCCACAAGTCCAAACACATGTGGTATATGTGAATTGGGCAGTCCTTAATTTGTGAATCGTGAGGTCCTGGAACAGATCGGGGTAACAGATCTGGCATGCTACGCGAGGATGTAGAGGTGTCACGCACGAAAGTGGAGAGCGAGGAGGGAGGAGGGGGGAGATAGCGGGGCGCTGGATAACGGAGGGGTGTCGCGGACGTAAGTAAAGAGCCGGGGCGGAGGTTGGTTGTCGCGGATGAAATTGTAGAGGGTTGGGGAGTCGCGGAAACAAAGTGAAAGTGAACAGCGGATGGGGGAGGAGGGCGTTGGAGGAGGGGGATCGGTAAAATGAGGTGCCGGATCAGATTTCAGAGGTGCCGGATCCGGAGTGTTCCGGCACAAATTAAGCCTTGAAATTGGGTAAGCTAAAATTGTTGTGTATGTGTGTGAATGGATGTTTCCTAGTGTTGGGTTGCAGCTGGAAGGGCATCCGTTGCATAAAACATATGCTGGATAAGTTGGTGGTTCATTCCGCTGTGGCGACCCCAGATTAATAAAAGGACTAAGCCGAAAAGAAAATGAATGAACGAATAAATGACCAAATGCAAATGTTTATTCACTTTCTAATACTTTACTAAATAACAGAGAGTACATCATTGTGAAAAAAATTAACTCACTGAATGTTTTTATTCGTGCCCCAGTTGCTCGCGGTGACATGTTTGACTTGCCTGAAGTGAATGTGACCACTTCAGTGATGCCGACAGAAGAAACCAATGTGACGGTCACCACAGCTCTCCCTCCCACCACAACAGCCCCTCATGTGTCTCCTACAGCTCCCCCAGACCCGGACGCCGTCACCTGCAGCAGACGCACCTTCGACGCCTTCATGCAGCTAAAGAACGGCTCAATCTATGCCTTCAGAGGTTAGTTTTGAGGAGGAATGTAATCTTTATGGCCTTTTTAGCTGCAGTCTAACCACACCAGCCACTCTTGATTTGTGTTTCAGGCGATTATTTTTTTGAGTTAGATGACAGGTCGGTCATGCCAGGGTATCCAAAACTCATCAAGGATGTCTGGGGCATCAATGGTCCCATTGATGCTGCTTTCACACGCATCAACTGCCAGGGAAAAACATACATATTCAAGGTCTGTTTAAAATGATGTGCCCCATAATTCTCACTGAGAAGAAAATATTGGGTTCCACAGAAATTGATTTCTGTTGGGACAATATAAAGGAATCAAGTTAGCTTATTCATTTTTGCAAATTTAAATGGAAGATAAAACAATTAATTTGGCCCCAAAAAACTCTCAAATACTGTTATATCAGCTCATTTTAAATAAGTAGTTTGAACAAAGAGCAAGCGTCAATTTTTTATGTGTTTGACAAGGAAATAAGCTATTTTATTTTTGTTGGTGGTCAACCAATCACAACAGACTGGGCCATGATCTGACCAAACAGAGCAGAGTGGACTCCCAGGATATATTTACATGATAACAATCAAGCAAATAACAGAAACGTTTTTTTTTTTTTTTTTGTCGACGGCACAGCACTTATGTGAATGTGTAGTTTGCAGAGTATGTAAGATGTGGAAGTAAATCCACACATTGCTTATGAAGGCTTAGTAAACACTACCAGGTACTCTGCCATTGTCGTGTATGCTTTAGAGCTGCACAATTAATCGAAAAAAGATCGCAATCTTGATTCGACCCACTAGACAATCTTGATCTAACATTTCTACGATTCTGCCAATCATATTTTCAAGTTCAGGAGAGAAGCAAAGGCGGCTGCACGAGTCTTTTCATTGTTTCACACACATTGCTCAGCGACATGGACACCTCCAAATGATGTTAAAAGAGTTACATACTGTATTTATAAGGTGTAATTCACCTAAAAACATCAATTTTGTCTTCATATAATGCTTTATTCGCAGCCGGGAAATCACACATGATGTGAGCTGCTGACCGTGAGCTCTTACCACAGAGAGGGCCCCAATAATTTCCAGCTGCAGGCCCGCAGAACCACACACATTTTAAGCTGCGGTCACACTTGACTTTTCTTCCCATAGACTACCATTCATACGCTTGCAAATGTGTCAGACCGGAAACGCGGGGTCATGCGTC
This sequence comes from Danio aesculapii, assembly GCF_903798145.1. Taxonomy (NCBI): domain Eukaryota; kingdom Metazoa; phylum Chordata; class Actinopteri; order Cypriniformes; family Danionidae; genus Danio; species Danio aesculapii. Next base: position 12,368,958 of record NC_079455.1, on the reverse strand, counting down.
AAGTTTCGCAGGTTGCTGCGGTGCAAAGTTCAAGCTTGGTGAACTCTAACCTGCGAAATCGCATCACTTGACTGCATGAGACCAACCGAGGATCAAAACACGACCTCTCTGGACAGAAACTTAAAACATGGAGCAATCGCTTGCTTTTTTTATTGTCTAATCATCTTGTTTAATCTCGCCCCTTTTTGCAGCGCTGCATGACAGAATTTCGCACGCACAAAGCCCAGTGTGACCGTAGCTTTAGGCACACACAATCTAGCACACACAATCTAGGCAAACCATATATGGTTACGGCGGATGTTAATGTTATTAACATCTTCTTGGACATCGTCATCGATATATTTTGATATGTGGTTAATAAATATTGAACACAATAAACAATAGTGTTTACTTTATTTCACAAATATTACGATCGAGATGGGCGAATGGGGGAACGTTGTTTCTGATCGCCATTCAATTATAATAGACTGAACAGTTTTCTATCAGTCATCATAGATGATCAGTCATTATTGTCTGACAGAGTCAATATAGCACATACTCGTATGCTAGCCTTGCTGAAAGATCTAAATTAGACAGGTTTCATTAAAGCAATATATTGTTTTTAAACCAAAATTTAGCAATAGAAACAAATTAACTATTAATAATTAATTAAAAAATAATAATAATAATACATGATAATAATAATAATAATATATATATGTATATATAAAAACAGCTGTGACAGTTTAGTAAAATATAGTAGCTTATAATCAGATAATCAGTTAAGATTATCAGTTTAGAACTATATTATATATTGTTTAAATGATTAACTATAGTAATTCATTTCAATGTGACACATTATTGTTTCTTTTTTGTATTTTACAACAAAGTTATTTTAACCAAGTATGATAATATTAAGATCCAGAATTAGTTTATTACACTTGATCCAACAATTAGACAGTCTGTTATGTTTTCTTTGTGTATATTGACACATGAATAAAGTCATAGGTGTCTTAAAACCAATTATTTTTATTTACTTAATTTGAGTTCAGAAACTGCAGAGATGTTAAAATGATCGTTACGATACAATCATAATGCCTGAAATGGGAAATCATATTTGTGAAATTCAATAGGTGGGAGTTAGTTACCATATATGGTTTGCCTAAATCATGTGTGCTAGATTGTGTGTGCCTGAAACGTGTGTGGTTCTGTGGTTCTGCAGCTGGATATATCTTTGGAGGGCTGGCGCGCGTGAACATAACCTGCATAGGCTGAGTAACAGGTAATAAAGTTGTAAATAATATTCAATTTGTGGCACAGAGTGATCGTTTGAGAGCCACCAGCGAAGTATGAAGCAGTGAAAATGAAACCGAAAGCGTGCCCATCATTTAAATGATCATATCGCATTTTAGAGTTATGATTGCGACAAGCATTTGATATTTTTTCTTTCATAGCGAATACAGAGTTGTGCATGAAAATAAATGTTTACAGTGTCAGTATAACTACTCTAGCCTATATAATGTTTATGTTACCAGTAATTAAAATGGTCTAATAGTGTTGTTAATGACAGATTGCAAGCATAGGCCTATATCTCAAACATAATTCAACATCAGAATTATTATAAGTAGAATAGAATTATTTATAGAAACCAGTAGACCTAAACATAATATCATTATGGTTGTTTTACCATATGTTTGAGGAAAAAACAATAATAACTGCCGACTCATTTTAATCTTTATGTTACATCTACAGAATCGTGAGAAAATCGTGATCTTTATTTTAAGCAAAAAAATCGCGATTATCATTTTAGCCAGAATCGTGCAGCTCTAGTATGTTTGTTCGCATTTGACTTTGAAAGTGAAAGTGAGCCTTGTCAAGTACGGTTTTATCCATGCTCAGTATTGGTTCTCACCATCCAACTGCATACACACATTTCAATTACAATTTCAATCACATTACAATTCATGAGACTGAGCACCTCAGTGTTATGTGTTGATGCACCCCTAGGCTATTGACGTCAACCTTTGATGCTCTGTTTACCACCAAAATAAGACACTAAAATATTATAATATAAGAAAATTTTATTCATCTGAAAGCTTCAATTCCAAATGACAAACTTACACTGAATCTTGTATCCCTGCAATGTATTTAAACTGCCTTGATTTCAAATGACATCAAATAGACATCAAACGCACAGTCCTGTTATCGATTGTTGATTTCTTTTTTTTTGCCACCAATGTTAAATGTAATTTCGACATCAAGATGCATGCTGAGATGCTGTACAGTAAAACAAAGTTCGAGTATTTCACTGCATGCTGTATCACAGGGCAACAAGTACTGGCGTTTTGATGGTGATGTCTTGGATGAAGATTATCCAAGAGACATAGCTGTGGGCTTCGAGAAGATTCCCGATGATGTTGATGCTGCATTTGCAATCCCAGCTCCAAGCCATCATGGGAGAGAAAAGGTGTATTTCTTTAAAGGTACATGACAGAAAATGAAAAGGGAAGATATTTTAAGGTCAAAGCTTGGAAATGAGTCAGCATTTTAATTAAAGGCTGACTCATCTAGTTTTTATTGAAATGTTTGAAATAAGATCAGTTAAAATTGTTCACTTTGTTTTGTCATAATCTGTATAGTGCGGGTAATTTTTCATCAAATTATTTAAATGTTACATCTATCCGCAGATTCACTCACTTCAGTTAGTGCTGTATGCACTGTATATATCAATGTTTGAGAGGTCTAGCATGAACAGTCACTAAAGTTATTGATTTTAAGTTTGAAAAGATTATCATCATAAAACAAAATATTTAAGAATCAAAAACATTTGTTGGACACAGAACTTATTATTTTTTTTTATATTCCAGGCATATTGGGTTATGGCATCTAATGGGTTAATCTACAAATCATCACAACAGGTCCAAATGATGGCTTTCCATCGAACTGATGTATTGTCAACATTTATTATTTTTTTATCCACAGGTGACCAGTACTACCAATATGAGTTCAAACATCAGCCATCCCATGAAGAATGTGACCGCATGACCAAGTCCTCACCATCTGTGGCCTTCACACGTTACACAGATCTGTACTGTGACTTTGACATATTTGATCTGCTCTTTCAAGGTGGTAAGTTATTAGTTATTAATTTCCAAGACCAAGGAATAAAAAAAAACTAAAACTAAATAAAATAAAATAAAATAAAATAAATGGTAAAATGTTGTCGGTTCACCAGTGTTTGGTGTGATTAATTACACTAGCTGGTTACTGTATTTAAATTACTTTGCTCCTGAAAAAAGTGAAGGATTACTTTTCATTTTTAGGTCACTTAATTACAGTTACTTACGATATAATAGCTTCAAATACTGTACTTAAATTCAACAGTTCTATATAAATCATCAATTAATAAATCATATCAATTCAGAGAATCAGAGTAATTTAGTAATTTATCAGAGTAATTATTTTGCAGAACAATTATTTTTGTCAACTGAAGAAGAATATTTTACATTTATCAAGGCAATTGCATATGCTTATCAAAATTAATTGAGAAATAAGTTCATGACCGTATAAGCTATAGATTCAGAGCAAATGTATTGTGTGTTTGTGTATACAGTATATCTGACAATTGCACATGCTTAAAAAAATAATAGAATAGAACATTTATGTCAATATGTGGTATACATAAAATATGTTGTTAATTTGAAATGTTTTGATATGTTGTTGAGAATTTAAGTCTTAACATTAAAAGGTCCTGTTTAATCCTGACTGAAAGAATATAAAAAATATTTCTATTATCTACAGTGTTTAGCATATATGAGTACACCCCTCACAAATCTATCTTTTAAATTCATATTTTTTATAGGAAGCTGTACAATATTATATTTGTGCATATACATTAGATTAGTCAGTAAGCCAATTCTGGAGCTTATCTAACAAAATAACTTACGATAATGGTCCAAAAACTAGTACAGCCAAATGTTTATGTTAAAGAAAAATCTTAAATACAAATAAAAAAAAAAAGAGGAAAAATCAAGAGAATCAAAAAATACTGAAAAATTTAGCTGAAATGTTTTAGGTTGTGATTTTTTTTGCAATATTTTGCTTGAATTTTGTTGTATTATCTTTCAATTTCTAAATATGTTTGGTGACTAAAATATAATTTTAATAAATATATCTGTTTGAAAAATCTGTTTTGTTTAAATGCACCAAAATACATAGTCTATATTCACTGAGAAATGGATAAAAATATTCATTTTCAAAATGGGGTGCACTCAATTGTGCCGAGCACTGTATGCTTTATCATTTAACGCATTTTTGTATTAAGAATGAAATGAAATAACTTATTGTGTAAGTAACTTTTCAGACAAGAAATTTAAATACAAATTTAATTATGTAATTTGGTATTAATTACTTTTGTAAGTTACCCAACACTGCTGATCACTCATGCAGCTCAAGGGCATCACAAAGGGCCACGCTTCATTTCCAAAGACTGGATTGGCATCAAACCCCCTGTGGATGCTGCAATGGTGGGTCGACTGTATGTAAACTCTGGCCCGTCATCATCTCCATCCACCAGCCTGAGCAGAGGGCAAAGCACACGGAGGAGGCTTAGAGGTAGCAAAGCCAGGGTGAGTCGATCGCTCTTCTGGGAAGACTTCGGACTGGACTATGAGGAAAGGTTTGTTAAAGAGGGCATTTATTTGATTTTATAATATTTTCTGAGATCCACTTATAATGTAGGAAAAACAATTGCATCAAAAACATCACAATTTTGTAAAGTACAGTGTCCATCTGTCCATCCAATAAATTTTTCTTCAACTTAGTCACTTTATTCATCAGGGGTCACCACAGCAAAATGAACCGCCAACTTATCCAACATATGCTTTATACAGCGGATGCCTTTCTAGCTGCAACCCAGTACTGGGAAACACCCATACACTATCATTCACACAAACTCATACACTACGGCCAATTTAGTTTATTCAATTTACCTAACACGTCTTTGGACTGTGGGGGAAACCGGAGCACCTGGAGGAAACCCACGCCAACACAGGGAGAACATGCAAACTCCACACAGGAATGCCAACTGGCCGAGCTGGGACTCGAACCAGTAACCTTCGTGCTGTGAGGCAACAGTGTTAAACACTGAGCCACCTGCATTATATTATTCATTCATTCATTTTCTTTTCGGCTTAGTCCCTTTATTAAATACTATTTCATGTCGCCACAGTGGAATGAACCGCCAACTTATCCAGCACATGTTTTACGCAGCGGATGCCCTTCCAGCTGCCACTCATCTCTGGGAAACTTACACACTCATACACTACGGACAATTTAGCCTACCCAATTCTCCTGTACCACATATCTTTGGACTGTGGGGGAACCGGAGCACCCGGAGGAAACCCACGCGAACACAGGGAGAACATGCAAACTCCACACAGAAACGCCAACTGACCCAGCCGAGGCTCGAACCAGCAAACTTCTTGCTGTGAGGCTTCTTGCTACTGCGCCACTGCGTCGTCCTATATTATATTATATTATATTATATTATATTATATTATATTATATTATATTATATTATATTATATTATATTATATTATATTATATTATATTATATAACCTCCTACTGTATGTGTCTAAAAATCTAGAAATAATTCTCAATTCATGGACCCTTTGTGTATTAAATTCATGGACCTTTAAGTGTATTGCAATAATTGTATTATAGGTATTTTGGAACAGAGAAACAGGGTAAAAAACAGAAAAAAGGCCGTGGAAGACGTCCATCTTTATTTGACATGAGCTATGACCCGATGGATTACGTCGATGTGGAAGTTGTTCAAGAGAAGGCCACACCTGTGCAGAATGTCTACTTCTTCAAGAAAGGTACCAGAGATAATCATCAATTCATTCTGTTAGAGTCAATCTTTATAATATAAACATATTTCTACTAGTTTCCCTTTAAAGTGGACTGTAATAGTGGTTTAAACTGCAGATTTGGTGAAAGTATTAGCTTTGCATCTTAAATTTGCATCAAACTATTACCTCACTAATACATCAGCTGAGGTGCTGAAAAAAAAAAACTTAAAATAACGGCTGTTAAATGACTAAAATTTACTGTAAAATAATGGACATTAAATTACAGAAATTTCCTTAAATGAAAATTTCTGGTAAATTTCTGCAATTTAATGTCTGTTTTTTTATGGTAAATTTCTGTAATGTAACATCTGTTATTTTCACTAAATTACTGTCATTTAATGTCTCTTATTTTATGATAAATTTCTGTAATTTAACATTTGTTATTTTATGGTAAATTTCTGTCATTTAACATCTGCAATATTACGGTAAATTTCTGTAATTTAACGTTTGTATTTTTATGGTAAATTACTGTAATTTAAAGGTTGTTGTTTTGCGGTAAATATTTGTAATTTAACGTTTGTTATTTTACGCAAAATTTCTGTCATTTAACGTCTGTTTACAGTAAATTTCTGTAATTTATTGTCTGTGATTTTACTGTAAATTTCTGTCATTTAACATCTGTTATTTTACAGTAAATTTCTGTAATTTATCGTCTGTTATTTTACGGTAAATTTCTGTAATTTAACATTTGTTATTTTACTCTTTTTTTCTGGCACCCCAGTGAAATTACAGATTTTTTTACAGTGCATATCAACCCCTAAATATTCTATATTTTTCTGTATTTGAATTCTGTAGTATTTCTCTTCTAGATAAATACTACAGAGTGGACCTTCAGACCAAACGGATTGACCGAGTAACTCCTCCTTACCCAAGATCCATTGGCAAATACTGGTTGGGATGTAAAGAAAAGGACTTGTCAGAAAAAAGATGAAAAAAAAAACAGAATTTCTATATTTCAGCTGAAAATATAGGTTTGAACAGCATTGTCGGATTAGAAGTTATTCATGAGCCATTAATCATGTCTGTCAGCATTGTAGTTACTAGAAAATATTATACTGAAGAATTTCTGATCTTTACAGTAGTAGCAGACAGTTTTTTTGGCATGCATTAGGATAAAGATTCTCATAACCAATATATATTTTTCAATATACAGTATTTTGATCTTGAACAAATTTTTGATCTGTTGTATTAAAATGCTAAATAATAGTAAACTATGTCTTGTGCAAGCAATGTTGTCTTATTTATTTGTAGCCTGTATTTGTAGAAGTGTTTTTAGTAAACACTTCTAAGATCATATAGCTGACAGTTACACAAGTTGGAGGATATTTATTTATTGATTCATTAGATTATAATCATTTGTAATCCAACTACATCATTTAGCAGTTGTCGGTAAGAAATATCATGTGATAATAATTCAATAATGCAAAATGATAATTATTAGGGTGATATATTTATTTCGCAGGACCAACTTTATAATTTTCCTGATATATATATCTCTTGTTGAACATTTTTACTATATAATGGCAAATGTTAATACACTACCTGACAAAAGTCGTCGATCCCAGCTGTAAGAGCAACAAAAAATAACTTGACTTCTAGTTGATCATTTGGAAAAGTGGCAGAAGGTTGATTTTAATGACCATCTGTTGAACTGCATCCCAATCATCACAAATACTACAGAAGACCTATTGGAACCCACATGGACCCAAGATCCTCACAGAAGTCAGTCAAGTTTGGTGAAGGAAAAATTATGGATTAGGGTTACACTTAATATGGGGGCATGCGAGAGATCTGCAGAGTCGATGGCAACATCAACAGCCTGAGGTATCAAGACATTTGTGCTGCCCATTACATTACAAACCACAGGAGAGGGTAAATGCTTCAGCCGGATATCGCTCCTTCTCATACTTCAGCCTCCACATCAAAGTTCCTGAAAGCAAAGAAAGTTGAGGTGCTCCAGGATTGGCCAGCCCAGTCACCAGACATGAACATTATTGGATGGAGATGGAGGAGGCACTGAAGATGAATCCAAAGAATCTTGATGAACTCTTTGCCATTCCAGATGACTATTAATAAGTTATTTGAGTCGTTGCAGAGATGTATGGATGCATATGGATGCAGTCGTCCAAGCTCATGGGAGTCATAATATTAATTCTTTTTCTATTGCACCATGACATTATATTCTATACTGTACATTATTTCTGTTAAGTGACAAGATGTTTGTCTAAGCAAAGTCAGACCTTACTATCCTAAAACTTCATTCATTTTCTTTTCCTTTTAGTCCCATCAGGGGTCGCCACAGCAGAATGAGCCGCCTTATTAAAAATTTAGGCATGATCATATTTTATTTTGGTAAACTAAGCGTAATCTAGAGAACTTTGCCTTTCATATAAGCCAATTCTGATGCCAAATGATCAACTAGAAGTCAAGTTAATATTTGTTGTTTCTAAAACTTAGACGTCAAGACTTTTGTCAGGTAGTGTATATAATCTAATCGCTGCGAATTACAGGGGAGAGTAATTGTAATTGATGCTCACACTAATGAGAAGAAATTATTGAAAAAAGACATTATTTTTGTTCTATGTTGCCACAAAAGTATTCTCATAGCTTAATAATATTCTCCACCACTGAAGACACATTTGGACTATGTTTTTTGGTACTTTGCTGGACTTTGAACCTTGCTGTCTATGGAGGATGAGGGAGCTCTCAGATTTCATCCATAATATATGAAGTTGTGTTTCAAAGATAAACAAAGCTCTTGAGGAGTTTGGAACAGCATGAGGGAGAATAGTAATTATTGACAGAAATGTCATTTTGGATAAATTTAAATACGCTACCTGTGTAGGGGAACGTGTACCAGATATCTATCATCACTATTATCATCACCATTTTATTGGCCCTTTCTTGTTAAGCAGGTAAGAATGATTGTTCTCTATGTAGAATCTCCATTCTTGTCAAGGGAACAAGGGTTATGTAATAGTGGTTTCCAGCTCAAAAACTGTCAAATAGCCACCTAAACACACACAAAACCACTTAACATATGTATGCTTTAATATGATCAGTATTTTGCTTATTTATTTGAACTGCTACAATTTATGTATCACATATAGCTATAGCTACAATCCCCAAGCAGCAACAAACACACACTAGCACAGCATAACAAATCACATCTATGATAGCTGAAACTTGACCATCAAACTTTACATTTTAGCTACAGATAAACCTTATTCATTATGAAATCAAATGAGAGATACATTTTGTACAGTTTGTACTTTGTGCTTTATTATTTAATAGGATTACCTTGTTGTTTGCTGTTTTGTTCAGTAGGCTACAGTAATATTTAACAAATGCGGCTTTGGGGACAGTGGCGACCTCTAGTGCCATTGAGGAGTGAATCTCCATGAGCAAAAGAAAATACTACTTGCACAACAAGCAAACGTCTAAAGTGTTGGAATTGGACTGAGTTGAAAACTCTCAGCATCAGTCAGTTCGAGGAAAATGTACAGTTTTTTGAGCATGCAAACTAATGCAGGTTGGAAAAACAAAATTGAAAGTGAGCAGCATTAGTGCTGCGTTCCTTTTTAATTTTTGTTGTATAAATAGACTTTCTTGCAATGTTAATTTTAAAAATGTCTATTGGACATTTAAAAAAAAGGCATTATGGAGAAGTATTTCTCCAATTTTCTCAATTAACATAAAGATGTGTTTTCTTAAATATTTACAAATAGTGAGAAATCGCTTGGAGACATTACTTCATAATAGAGACCCAAGACACAACATTACCTTAGGCTACAATCATAAAAATCCACCGTTTAAGGAAGATGCTTATGGTTGGTGTATATTAATTTCACAACTGAGGACACACAAATTCTTATTTAAAATGTTATTTTTTCCACTGCATATGTTGTTTTGGTTGTGTCATATTCAACTTCCGATTCTTACATATTAACTTGAACCAGATATGTCTAAATACTCTGAAAGGTTTTACAATAAAAAGTCTTAAATGCTCTTTATCAGGTCTTTATTTTAGGATTGTGAACAAGAGCAGCGTTCTTAGTTCCTCTTTTGCTCTAGATGGCGCTGCTCATCCACTTCATAAAAAAACGCTCAAAAACAAACAAATCTATAAGCTTATCAAATCTTTTCAAAGCTGCTATTGACTATTTTCTACATTCATTATAACTAATTATTTTTAATTTGTATATTTTATAAAAAGCGAGGGTCTTGAAAAAGCTAAGACATATTGATAGCCCCATCTCAAATATTGAATATTGACAATAGTTTTTTTGTCATTTTCATAACAATTATTCTCATGATGTGATTAAAATAAAAAATTATACTGTAGATATTCCTAAGTAGCTTAATGACATTTGTCAAAAATGAGAGTGCTTGCAATTAGCTTAATTTTTTTTAACCTGTTTTCCATCGCTGATGAAGCTGTATCTGGTATGTCCAGCATCTGCCGCCAATAGCACATTCAGAGCCAGACTGGCGCAGTAGGTAGTGCTGTCGCCTCACAGCAAGAAGGTCGCTGGTTCGAGCCTCTGAGTCAGCTGGGTCAGTTGGCGTTTCTGTGTGGAGTTTGCATGTTCTCCTTGCGTTCGCGTGGGTTTCCTCCAGGTGCTCCGGTTTCCCCCACAGGCCAAAGACATGTGGTACAGGTTAATTGGGTAGGCTAAATTGTCTGTAGTGTATGTGTGTGTGAATAATTGTGTATGTTTTTCCCAGTGGTGGGTTGCAGCTGGAAGGGTATCCGCTGCATAAAACAAATGCTGGATGAGTTGGCGGTTCATTCCGCTGTGGCGACCTCAGATTAATAAAGGGACTAAGCCAAAAAGAAAATGAATGAATGAATGAACAATGGTGGACATTTCTTCACTCACCAAGAAATCTTGGTGCACTGCAGGAGCACAAATCCACATACAGTACTGACACTGCATATCTGCTGGTTTTAGAAGCTGTGGCCAAAAGAACCTGCTTCACTTCAACTGAAAAAAGTCCACTGCTTTTGCGAGTCATCTCGCAATTTTATCACTTTAAGTCATGAAAGAAGTCAAGACTGACATCCATAGTCTCCACAAAACACTCACAATTTAGGTTTTGCATTTAACCAATACAACTGATCACACAGTAGTGAACACACACAAACACACACTTAGACAACAAGTCTGATTTTATAACCACTAGGCCATGAAAGCATGAACGCTCTCAGAATACTTTTAGTTAACTAGTGTTTTTCTAGTGAATATACTACAAATGTACTGCAAGTGTCCTCTTATAGTGTACATTTAGTTAACTAGCTGCTAATGTTTTAATGCATGTGTACTTAGCACATTTCTGTCAATAGGGATAGTTTTGTTATTGAAGAGAAAGTGCGCAATTTGTAGCAGCCATTTTGAAAAAGCTAAAGTTACTATTGAGCATATTTTCTTTCACAGAAATAGTATATTTATAGTATATCTGATAATTTATTTGTAATGTGCTTGTAACAGAACACAGTAAACTTTAATGACTAATTAAGCATGTAATGATCTCTCACTATACCTAAAGTATAGTAAGTATACTTTAATTTGTTCCAATTTAGCACATAAACGCATTTTATAGAAACAAAATTATTTCACCAAATATGACATCCGTTTGAAGCCATTTTGGAAATCCTGCTGCTTATTGTAGGTCTATGTTCAACTACATTAAAGTTGTAAACAGAGTAAATGTAGGTAGGAAACTTGAATACTCACATAAATCTTTACTTAAAGAAACAACACTAGGGAATGTAAATGTTATACCAAGCTATTTTGGTGACAGCAAACAATCGGCTGCATCATGAGTTGATGTGGACAGAAGCATGTGGATAGATCAGCCAGCACACTCAAAAGATCTTCGTGACATATCTTTGTATTCAATCTTCAAGATTTTAAATATACTGTAAGTGCACATTCAATACATTTAAGTGCACTTTTTTCCACAAGGGCACAATCCCAAGTTTCAAGTATGCTCAAGCAAATGACATAGTCTAATAAAAGCTAACTCATTTTTATTAGAGGGTGGTTCTAAAATGGGTAAAGTCTCAGATATAATGAGAGATGCTGATAGCAGCATGACATATCATGCTTAACAAAGTTCCTTAGTAATATAACTGATGTTAACTATATCAGACCTGCCTGCTAGTTATCATGTTACTTACATTATGATTTGACAGGACAGTTCTCTTGCAAGGACAAAGAGATAATGTTACTTTTTCCAGCTAAAGTTGACACAATTTGTGTTCACAAAGTATACATTAAAATAGTTTTTCCACAGTCAGGTTTATTATAGCCATAATTTTGTCACCAATATTTTTTAAAAATCAATCAGGTTTATATCAGGACTCTAGGCTGCCATTTCATTATTTTAATATTTTCATCTTCAAGGAAGTGCTTTATCCGTTTTGCAGTGTAAACAAGTCAAATTTTCTGTTACTATTGCTGCCATCTTGTAAAGTCAGTGAAAACTGGAAAGTTTGGCTGCCAGTTAAACATGGTTTCTCATATTAAGAAAAATACCACAAAGTGTAGATTAACACTTTTATTTACCAAATTAACATCTGGGAGGATCTCAAAGTGTTCTCTAATTCAAATCAGTTCCAGACCTTTTTGCACCATCTTTAAATATTAATATATCCTCAAATATGACTTTAAATATGACTTTACAGCGCAGCCCCTAAAATACTTATTAATATTTCAGATTCATACAAGTAGAGATTTGCATTCTCATTCATTCATTTTTTTCTTTTTGGCTTTGTCCCTTTCTTAATCTGGGGTTGCCACAGCGGAATGAACCGCCAACTTATGCAGCATACGTTTTACGCAGCGGATGTCCTTCCAGCTGCAACCCATCACTGGGAAACGCCCATACACTCATTCACACACATATGGCCAATTTAGCTTACCCAATTCACCTATAGGCTATAGCGCATGTCTTTGGACTTGTGGGGGAAACCGGAGCACCTGGAGGAAACCCATGCGAACACAAAGAGAACATGCAAACTCCACACAGAAATAACAACTGACCCAGTCGAGGGTCTAACCAGCGACCTTGTTGCTATGAGGTAATCGTGCTACCCACTGCATCACCATGACATTCTAACTTGTATTCTATGAATGTCAAATTACTTTTGTAAATCTAAATAGATGTGGAACTGTTAAAAAATTCCTATTAGTTATTTGTGTCAATGTCTACAGTCAACATAGTGAAAGACAAGAATGGTGGTGGTTCAATAATTTTAGGACAACTTTTGATTAAGGTTTTTGATCCAGTTCAAATGTTTACTACTCTACTCAGTGTTTGAGTGCATAAATGCCTGGTATGTGGGAATGTGTACGTTTGCATTCATACAGCTTCTCTCCAATGGCTCTTCTGTGTTTTTCTGCTTCAGGTCACAGTTTTGTCACAACAGTGCTAATGACGTGTCCTCGCAGCTGCACTTCTCTTCTGCTCCGCTCCACAAACACCTGAGACCGCTGCTCTGTTTGATCGGGAAACATCTACCATTTATTCTGTCAGTTTAAGCGGAAATATTTCAAGGCGTTCGGCCAGTTTTCATCCTTTAGAGGTATACTGCTACTGGGGAGAATTTCTGATATTCAGCCAAAATTGTGCAACAGAGACCCACCTGAAAGAGAAGGAGAGATGAAAGATTATACACACACACACACACATCCTGAAGAACAGCTGCTGAAGAGCGACTATGGCAAGCCTTTTAACATTTCATCTATACAATAGACTTGTATCTATTATATTATCCATTTTTGAGATGTATCCTTTACTAGTACTTACAGATAATCTGCAGGTGTTTATTCCTTGTTTGCTAGTATATATATTTTAAAAGATACTACTATTTTATTATCAAGTGCATATTCTGTAGGCATTAGAGCTTAATTACGACAAATAAGATCTTTATTAGTGTAACCCGGGGAGCAACACTGACAACAGGGTGAGGATCTGTATGCAGGTGTTTATTGATAGGATGGTCAAACAAGCAGTGGTCAAGACAGAAACAAACAGATGTATATGGGCAATCCAGAGTCGTAGTCGTAATAACAGGCAAATGGTCACAAGGCAGGTGGCATACAGGGATAATCAAACTAAACAAAGCAAAGGCTTAAAACACAGAAGGCAAGGAAAAGGTATTGCAGTGTCACTAAGACAGTAGACAAGACTCAGCAACATTTTTGTTTGTGTTAGTGCTGCTTATGGAGTGCAGTAATCAGTCCAAAAACAGCATCAGCTGTGAGAGTGTAATCAGCCAGAATCAGGAACCGGTTGTGTGTGTTTGGTGCATTACTGGGAATTGTAGTCCATAACATGGCGGATTTGTAGTTCATGTGAAAGTAAGTGTGTTTACCAGCGTTCTCAGGTAGTAGATCGCTGGTGATCGTGACAGAGCCCCTCCTCTAAAAAGCGGATTCCAGACACTCCTAACACAGTTCAGGCGGGAGGTGGATCAGAGGCGGAACAGTAGGAGGGATGGAGGGCCAGGACCATGCAGCTGAGGTGTACCTGGAGTGTGAAGTTGTTCTTTCAACCTCAGAGGGTCAGGAGGCTTAGGTTCAAAGAGCACTGGTAGTTCATATTTCATATAACCCCAGTGTTTCAGGAGGCTTTGGTTCAAGGAGCACTGGCAGTTCATCAAACCCCAGTGGATGAGGAGGCCTAGCATCAGGAGACACTGGCAGTATTTTAAACCCCAGTGGATGAGGAGGCCTGGGATCAGGAGACACTGGCAGTATTTTAAACCCCAGTGGGTCAGGAGGCTAGGGTTCAGGGAGCATTGAGAAGTCACATGGCTCTAGCAGCTCAGGGAAGTCACACGGCTCTGGCAGCCATTCGTGGAACTGAGGTGGCGACTCTGGCCATTCGTGGAACTCAGGTGGCGGCTCTAGCCATTCATGGGACTCAGGTGGCAGCTCTGGCCATTCGTAGGACTCAAGGGGATCTGGCGCCCCCCATTTGAGGAGTTCAAGGGGATCTGATGTCTGCCATTCAAGGACTTCAAAGGACTCTGGTGCCTGCCATTCGAGGGATTCAAGAGGATCTGGTGCCCGCCATTCAGGAAGCTCAGGCGGTGGCCATTCGGGAAGCTTAGGCGGCAGCGACCACTCAGGAAGCTCAGGCAGTGGCGGCAGTGGCTCTGGCAGCAGAGGCGGTTCTGGCAGTTCTGGTGGCGGCAGCTCTGACAGCACTGGCTCTGGCAGCGGCAGCTCTGACAGTACTGGCAGTAGTGTCTCTGGCAGCGGCGGCGGCTCTGGCAGCTCTGATAGCACTGGCGGTGGTGGTAGCCATAGAGCTAAAAGATCTGTCTCCCATTGTGCTCAATCGAGTACGAGGTGGTACAAGGGAGGAGTTGGCTGATCTAAGAGTATGAGAAGGGGTGTAAATATGGAGAAGTTCGGTGAGATATTGAGCTACAAGATTATGAAGTGCCTTGAAAGTGAGAAGTAATATTTTGAAATTTATATGAAACTTTACTGGAAGCCAGTGAAGCTGATAAAAGGAGTGGTGTGACATGTTCGTGAGATGGAGTCCTAGAGATGACACGAGCTGCATGGTTCTGAACCAGTTAGAGTTTACGGAGAAGTTTGGAAGAAAGCCCAAAAGAAGTGCATTACAGTCAAGATGTGAAGTAACTAATGCATGGATAAGAATTGCTGTGTTATTGGTTGTGAGAAAAGGGTGGAGACGAGTGATATTACGCAGGTGGAAATACAGTATGCAGTACGCGTAATATTATTTATGTGACCTTCAAATAAGAGTGTACTATCCAAGATGACACTCAAACTCTTTACCTGCACAGAGAGAAGTATTGTGATATTATATCAATATCTATTGTAAAAATATCAGCTTTATCCAAAACACTTTGTGCCGATGAGAAGGGCTTCAGTTTTGTCAAGTATTTTTTTCAAGTATTTTTGAAACAAATGTCAAATTGGTCTGTAGTTGGCCAAAGTGGAAGAATCAGCTCCAGGTTTTTTTCAATACTGTGGTGTCAATAAGCATACAGTCTGGCAACTGTGTGTTGTTAGCAATGTCCATTTCGAGGGAGCTTTTACCTTGCTGTAGACATATCAATAACACCTCTGGAACCATTGTGGCGGAATCTGTAACCCGGGGAGTGACACTGACAACAGGGTGAGGATCCTTATGCAGGTGTTTATTGATAGGATGGTCAAACAAGCAGTGGTCAAGAGAGGAACAAACAGATGTATATGGGCAATCCAGAGTCGTAGTCGTAATAACAGATGGTCACAAGGCAGGCGGCATACAGGGATAATCAAACTAAACAAAGCAAAGCAAAGCAAAGCAAAGCAAAGCAAAGGCTCAAAACACAGAAGGCAAGGAAAAGGCGGTGTAGTGTCACTAAAACAGTAGACAAGACTCAGCAACATTGTTTGTGTTAGTGCTGCTTATAGGCCCGTTTCCACTGAGTGGTACGGTACGGTTCGGTTTGGTTTGGTAAGCTTTTATGGCCGTTTCCACTGTCAAAAAGCGTACCGAACCGAACCGTACCGTACCACTTTTTCGGTTTCTTGCTAGCCCTCGCGCGCGTCTAACATTATATCTGAAATAACAAACTTCATGAGCTGATGATAATAACCTGCGCTTGATTATCGACGTGCTTTTGAAACCTGATCCTGTCAGACACTGACAAACGCGAGAGTGAAGCGCGGAAAAAACAAAGGAGAAGCCGGAAAAAAAGGAGCACATTATTTTTTTTAGCAAACGCGAACAAAATGCCATGTATAACTAACTTATTATCTTCACATTTCGGACTAATATGAACGGGAATGACGGAATTACTCTCTAACAGAGGCTACATGTGCTGCTGAAGATTACAGACACATATAAGAGGTTTTCACAGACTGTAGGCTATAATTTGTGTTGATTTTAAACCTAAATACGGGCAAAATGTCTGCTATATATAGTTCTTCTGTAGTTGGTAAAATATCGGAGACTGTAATGGGCTGTTTGTGTTTATATATGTTCATTTATTAAGTTATTTAATATAATTACAGACGTTACAGTAGGCTGTTTCGATCATTGATCTGCAGTTATAATCAACTCATGTTCATTGAAAAGTAAGTAATAAACATTTCTACACAAGTATTTATGTGTGTAAAGCATCTGTGTTGTGAGAAGAGCTTTTCATATGATATGTAAGTGACCCGTACAGCTTAATTTACATTTACATTTAGTCATTTAGCAGACGCTTTTATCCAAAGCGACTTACAAATGAGGACAAGGAAGCAATTCACACAACTATAAGAGCAGCAGTGAACAAGTGCTATAGACAAGTTTCAGGTGTGTAAAGTCTAAGAAGCAAAGCATTAGTAAAAATTTTTATTTATTTTTTTTTTTTTTGGAGAGTGAGAGAGAGAGAGAGAGAGAGAGAGAGAGAGAGAGAGAGAGAGAGAGAGAGGGCACAGTTAGTGGTATAGCCAGAGAGGCGGTTGCAGATTAGGAAGGAAAGTGGAGACTAAACAGTTGCGTTTTTAGTCGTTTCTTGAAGACAGCAAGTGACTCTGCTGTTCTGATGTAGTTAGGGAGTTCATTCCACCAACTGGGCAGATTGAATGTGAGAGTTTGGGAAAGTGATTTCTTCCCTCTCTGGGATGGAACAACGAGGCGACGTTCATTCACAGAACGCAAGTTTCTGGAGGGCACATATATCTGCAGAAGTGAGAGCAGATATGAAGGAGCCAAGCTATAGGTCACTTTGTAAGCAAACATCAGAGCTTTGAATTTGATGCGGGCAGCAACTGGCAGCCAGTGCAAACGGGTGAGTAGCGGAGTGACATGTGCTCTTTTGGGTTCATCAAAGACCACTCGTGCTGCTGCGTTCTGAAGCAGCTGAAGAGGTTTGATAGAACTAGCTGGTAGCCCGGCTAGCAGAGAGTAACAATAGTCCAGTTTGGAGAGAACAAGAGCTTGAACAATGAGTTGAGCTGTATGTTCAGATAGGAAGGGTCGGACCTTTCTGATGTTGTAGAGTGCGAATCTGCAAGATCGAGCAGTTCTAGAAATGTGGTCAGAGAAGTTCAGTTGGTCATCAATTGTTACTCCAAGGCTTTTTACCATTTTGGATGCAGTGATGGTTGCTCCGTCCATCTGGATTGAAAAGTTATGGTGAAGAGTCGGGTTGGCAGAAACGTCAAGCATTTCCGTTTTCGTGAGGTTGAGCTGGAGATGATGATCTTTCATCCAGTGTGAAATGTCTGACAGGCAGGCTGAAATGCGAGCTGGAACCGAGGGATCGTCAGGGTGAAAAGAGAGGTATAGCTGGGTGTCATCAGCATAGCAGTGGTAGGAAAAACCATGTTTCTGGATGACTGTTCCTAAAGATGCCGTGTAGATCGAGAAGAGAAGTGGCCCAAGAACAGAGCCCTGAGGTACCCCAGTGTTTAGATGCTGTAGGTTGGACACTTCTCCCCTCCACGACACCCTGAATGACCTGTCCGAGAGGTAGGAACTGAACCATTGAATAACAGTGCCTGCGACGCCCAGTGACTCAAGCGTAGATAGCAGGATCTGGTGGTTTACAGTGTCAAAAGCAGCTGATAAATCCAGCAAGATGAGGACAGATGATTTAGAGTCTGCTTTAGCCAGTCTGAGATCCTCCACGACCGAGAGCAGGGCAGTCTCAGTTGAGTGGCCTTTCTTAAAGCCAGATTGCTTGTTGTCCATGAGGTTGTTTTGAGTAAGAAAGTCTAGGACTTGATTGAACACTACTTTCTCCAAAATCTTGGCCATGAATGGAAGCAGGGATACCGGTCGGTAGTTTTCAAGTAGCGTTTGATCCAGGTTGGGTTTCTTTAGCAGTGGGGTTACCCTAGCCTGCTTAAATGAAGTAGGGAATAGACCAGAGTCAAGAGATGTGTTAATTATGTGAGTCAGTGTTGGTATGACTGCAGGAGAAATAGCTTGCAAGATATGAGAGGGAATGGGATCAAGCGGACAGGTGGTTGCATGGCTTGATAGCACGAGATTGGACACCTCAGACTCAGAGAGCTGGGAAAAAGAGGTGAGTGTGTGTGGTGTTGGTGGTGTATCTTGCGTGTTTGTTGTAGGTGCAGCAAATTGAGCACTGATTTTTGCAGTTTTGGTGCTCAAGAATGTAGCAAAGTCATCAGTAGTGAGTGTGGAGGATGCTGGTAAAGGAGGAGGATAGAGGAGGGAGGAAAATGTTTTAAAAAGTAAGCGAGGATTGGTGGCACTGTTGACTTTCTGACGGAAGTATGTCTGCTTTGCAGAAGTAACCTCAGTCGAGAAAGAAGAGAGAAGAGTTTGGTATGTTATGAGCTGTTCAGGATTTTTAGTTTTTCGCCAAATTCTCTCAGCAGCCCGAAGTTTTGAGCGATGCTCACGGAGAACATCAGAGAGCCAGGGTGCAGGAGGACTGGCCCGGGTTGGTCTGGATGTAATAGGGCATAGTCTGTCTAGGCATGATGTTAGCGTGGAGCAGAGTGTATCAGTGGCACTGTTCGTATCAAGTGCAGAGAGTTTGCAAGATGGAGGAAGAGAGTTAGAAACAATGGTGGATAGTCTAGTGGGTGAGAGAGAGCGTAGGTTTCTGCGAAAGGCAACTAGAGTTGGAGTGTGTGGCGGCTCAGGAGTAATGTGGATGTTGAGAGAGAGAAGGAAATGATCCGATGTTTGTAGTGGAGTTACTAGTGTTTGATCAGCGAGGCAATGTTGAGTGTAAATAAGGTCTAGTTGATTACCTGATTTGTGAGTAGCAGAAGTAGGTGCTCTTTTGAGGTTGAAAGATGCAAGCAGAGTCTGGAAGTCAGCAGCTTGAGGTCTTTCAATGTGGATGTTGAAGTCACCTAGCACCAACAAGGGAGTGTCATAATCAGAAAAAGATGAGAGAAGAACATCCAGTTCATCTAAGAAGTGACCTAATGTACCCGGTGGGCGGTAGATGACAACCACATTTATGCGGAAGCGGTGGATAATGGTGACTGCATGGAATTCAAAAGAGCTGATTTTTGGCAGGGACTGTCTCTGAGTGAATTTCCATTCTTTGGAAATCAGTAGTCCAGTCCCACCCCCTCTCCCTGTCTGACGAGGAGTGTGGGAAAGAGAGAAATTAGTAGAAAGAGCTGCATGTGTAGCAGTGTCCTCCGGTCTCAACCAGGTTTCAGTTAGAGCCATGAGGCTAAAGTCAGAATGAGTGGCTATGGAGGTAATAAAATCTGCTTTGTTACCAGCAGATTGACAATTCCAGAGGCCCACAGAGAGAGAGAGTTGTGAAATAGAGGATACATGAATTGATCGAAGGTTGTGAGGGTTGCGCCTGCAGCGTACCTCCCGTGCTCTGCGAGTATTAGTAACAACAGGAATTAGTAAACACATAATAAAGTGCAAGGAAAACAATAATGAGTGCAGAGATAAAGTAAAATAATAAAGTAAGAAGTACTCAAGTGCTTTGTCGGTGTCTTTGCTCGGTGGAGTCGCGCAGGTAGAGTCGATGGTCTTTACTCTCGTTGGTCTTCACACGAGGCGGGCTTCACACGAGGCTGCCGCGACCGCTGCCGTGGTGAGACTAGTCGCTTACATACACCCCCGAGCGCTTTGCTGATTGAGTTCAGCTGGACACGCCTCCGAGAGTAAAAACACCCGAGATTGCAGCGGCGGGGGCGCGAAAAACCTCCGGTTCGGCACACAAGCTCTTACAGTAAACAAAGGAAGCAGTGGCTAAAGCTTGCTAGTACTAAACACAGATAGCTGAAAACAATTTTAAATGTCAACAACCAATACACAACCAGCTGAAACAAGTCTAAGTGTTCTCGAACCAAACACAGCAACTGAAAAACAGGTCTAAATGTACTTACTCGGTGTTGCTCTCGATGCTAAAGTGCTTCTCCTGCTAGCTAAACCTAATGTGTTCTAATATATAGTGTTTACCTGGCGTTTGGACACGCCTCCAAGTTAAAAAACACCCGAGATTGCAACGGCGGGGGCGCGAAAAACCTCCGGTTCGGCACACAAGCTCTTACAGTAAACAAAGGAAACAGTGGCTAAAGCTTGCTAGTACTAAACACAGATAGCTGAAAACAATTTTAAATGTCAACAACCAATACACAACCAGTTGAAACAAGTCTAAGTGTTCTCGAACCAAACACAGCAACTGAAAAACAGGTCTAAATGTACTTACTATGTGTTGCTCTCGATGCTAAAGTGCTTCTCCTGCTAGCTAAACCTAATGTGTTCAAATATATAGTGTTTACCTGGCGTTTGGACACGCCTCCAAGTTAAAAAACACCCGAGATTGCAGCGGCGGGGGCGCGAAAAACCTCCGGTTCGGCACACAAGCTCTTACAGTAAACAAAGGAAACAGTGGCTAAAGCTTGCTAGTACTAAACACAGATAGCTGAAAACAATTTTAAATGTCAACAACCAATACACAACCAGCTGAAACAAGTCTAAGTGTTCTCGAACCAAACACAGCAACTGAAAAACAGGTCTAAATGTACTTACTCGGTGTTGCTCTCGATGCTAAAGTGCTTCTCCTGTAGACATTTCCTTGAGCGAGAATGACGTCGACTGAAACTTTCTGTCATACACCACGCCCACCAAAAGGGTACCCTTGTTAGTGGAAACGCAAGCCTGATAAAGGTGACCCGTACCAAACCGAACCGTACCGTACCGTACCAGTCAGTGGAAACGAGCCATATGGTGTGCAGTAATCAGTCCAAAAACAGCATCAGCTGTGAGAGTGTAATCAGCCAGAATCAGGAACCGGTTGTGTTTGTGTGATGCATTACTGGGATCGTAGTCCAACATGGTGGATTTGTAGTTCATGTGAAAGTATGCGTGTTTACCAGCGATCTTAGGTAGTAGATCACTGGTGATCATTACAATTAGATACCAATACTCATTCATTGAAATAATTGGAACCTTTCCTTTTTATTAGATAAATTAGACAATTGAATATTAAATAGATTTAATATTAAATAGTACTTATTTCAGTAAAAGACTATTCTGTTGTTAATAACACATTTAAAATTGCTGCCTTCTTTGTAAATCTGTCTTTAAGATATATATATATATATATATATATATATATATATATATATATATATATATATATATATATGTGTGTGTGTGTGTGTGTGTGTGTGTGTGTGTGTGTGTGTCTGTTCTTGAATGGCCCAGCCAGAGCCCTCACTCTCAATTCAGCATCTCTGAAGAGACCTAAAAATGGCTGTCCACCAACATTTACCATCCAGCTGTCATGATTTACTCTACTATAGAAATGCCAAAACGCTTGAGTTATCAAAAACATACATGTATTTATTTACAAAATGTACTTTAAAACTGTTAGGGAAGCAGACGGACAAACAAGGTGAGTAAATGATGATTGAGGTTTATTATCACAGCGGAGCAGAAAGGTATAGTTATTGAAGTAAATGGAGTTCGGTAGAGCTGATAATCCTCCTTTGGAGTAGGGTGGATGACAGACACTGAGGATGACCGTATGCACACACCAGAGGGCTTGCGGGGAAGACAGATTGACGATACACACAACTCTGACAGGACACCGGACAGACTATAAGGAAACAAAGATCAGGTAAGTACAAGAGATGAGTCAAGTGGATAGTGACTACCAGAAGGTATTCACTATGAGTCCGCTTCGTTAGAACGAGACCGGACAATGTGAGAAGTGAGGTGTGTGCTTATATAGTGAGTTGGAGTGATTGGGTGCAGTTGTGTGTGATTAGTACTCAGATGATGATGCTTGTTGCGTGATACTGGTGGAAGAGCCTGGCCAATCCGTGACAAAAACACTCTGGAACATGGAATACAATCACAGGAACAATGGAGAACACTTAAAAACCACGACAATTCAATACCAGACCAGGAACGAACTTAACACAGGGAAATACACTCACACTGAATACAAACGGGGTATGACACAGGAGGAACTAATGAACATTAACACATGGCGGGATAACAGAGCAAATGCATCACATGATAAAAACATGGAGCACAGAAACATGGGGAAGATCACATAACATAAACATGGTAACTACATGAACACACCAAAACACTGGACACGGGACACCAACCAAACCAGGATCACCAAATGCAGATATGAAAATCTTGTTGCATCTTTCCCAAAAAGATCAAAAGGGTGCTGCTATTAAATACTGAGCAAAGGGTCTGGATACTTAGGACCATGTGATATTTCAGTTTTTCTTTTTTTAATAAATCTGCAAAAATGTCAACAATTCAGTGTTTTTTTTCTGTCAATATGTGGTGCTGTGTGTACATTAATAAAGAACTTAAATGATTTTAGCAAATGGCTCCAATGACTGCAATTATACATATAGAGATTAGTAACTTTAAAAGTACTAGTAAGCATTCATTAAATACTAGTATTTAGTAGAAACTGGAATTTATGATAACATTAACAATATTGTAATATTATTATAAAATACTTTAAATAAGCACTAGAATCTATTAAATATGTGCTAGTGTTCAACAGCTTGTAACGCCACGCCAGCAGAGGGAGCCCTCGCCCGACTACTGACTCAGCTCCGCTCCCTCTGCGGCTACTTCCTGTTTGTGCTGTATTTCAATGAGTGCTCAGGCCATGCTTCTTTGCGAAGCATTGCCAGTTTACCTGCCTTACCAAGCGTTATTCCAAGTGACTTTCATGACTGCTATCCTGTGTATGACCCTGCCTGCCTTGATCACGTACGTTCTCTGTCTTTGCCCTTTTGATCTGTTTTGGACTGATTGTTGTGTTACTGAACTGCCTGCTCTTATACTTCGTCGCCTGGATTTGCCCCTGTGTTTGTTGTTTGGATTGGATTGCTTATGTGTTGCCGACTCTCTGCTTGTTCACTCGTTGATGTCTCTGCCTAACCCCTTAAATAAACTTCTGCACATGGATTCTAACACCGCCTCAGCCTCCATGTTACAGAATACTTCGCCCACCATGAATCCAGCGGAAGTTTCAAGATTGCAATCTACAATTGCATACCAAGGTAAAGTGATAAAGGGCTATAGAGAACAGTGGATGCAAATGCAGTCGATCAATGAACATTTAACACATTATATCCGGGCACTTCCTCCTACCATGCCGAAGACGGTAAGATTAGCTCTTCCTGATAAATTTGATGGCACTGCTGAACAATGTAAAGGTTTTCTACGTCAAGTTAAGGTTTATATGGAACACCAGGATGAAATGTTTGATTCAGAGGAGATAAAATGTGCTTTTTTGATGACATTGTTGACTGGAAGAGCAATTGACTGGGCCGCAGCAGTGTGGAATTCTGATGCACAAATAAAAACTTCGTTGGAGTATTTCATTACACAGATCCGTGAAGTGTTTGAATATCCAGATGGAGGAAAATGACTGTCTACCCAATTGATTAACCTTAAGCAAGGAAACAGATCGGCTGCTGATTATGCGATCGAGTTCAGAACTATAGCTGCTCAAAGTGGATGGAATGATGTGGCATTGAAAGCTATGTTTCAACGCAGTCTGGATGTGGATCTTCAAACTGAGCTGGCCTGTAAAGGTGAGGAATTGTCTTTTCATGAATTTGTTAAGTTAACCATTAGATTAGACAACCTCATGAGACAGTCACCTCGACGTAAAAATGATACAACAGCCCAGAAAACTTGCATTCCAGCCCAAGCTAATATTGAACACTTTGCTGTGTTAAGTAACAACGTTCACGTTACCAGTCACCATTCAAGCTGATGATGTCTGTGTTGAGTCTACAGCAATGATTGATTCGGGAGCTGCACAGAATATTATCAGTAAGCAAATCATTGATAAATATAAGATTCCCGTTCAAGCTTGCACTCCACCCATAAGAATCAAGTCAATAGATGATGCACTTATAGGAAATGGCATTACCCATCAAACACAAACTCTCACTCTCAAGACTGGAACTCTGCACCAAGAATCTATTTCCTTCTACGTTGTTGATACTCCCAAGTATGAAATAGTTCTGGGATATCCATGGCTTCATATCCATAATCCAGAACTGTCATGGCATTCTGGAGAATTAACTCGCAGGTCTACATTCTGTTTAGAAAGATGTATCCAGGCAAAACCACAACCATGTATGACGACCAGCAAAGAGAGCCCTGAGAACCAAAAAACAGTAGTTATTCCAAGGTGTTACCAAGATCTATCAGAAGTGTTCAGTAAAACTAAGGCAACTCAACTTCCCCCACATCGCCCCTGGGACTGTGCTATCGATTTACTGCCTAATGCCATTCCACCAAAGAGTCGTGTATACCCTCTCTCTCTCACAGAAAGCCAAGCCATGGATGAATATATCGATGAAGCTCTGGATTCAGGTTTAATTCGTCCATCCACATCCCCAACTGCAGCAGGATTTTTCTTTGTTGAGAAGGATGGAGGGCTGCGACCATGCATTGATTATAGAGGTTTGAATAATGTTACAGTGAAATTTCGTTACCCACTCCCGTTAGTCCCCTCTGCACTAGAACAGTTACGTGAAGCCACCATTTACACCAAGCTTGATTTACGAAGTTCATACAATTTGATCAGAATTCGTGAGGGAGACGAATGGAAAACTGCATTTGTCACCACTAGGGGGCACTATGAATATCAGGCAATGGCCTATGGACTGGCAAATGCTCCCGCAGTGTTTCAATCATTCATCAATGAGATATTCAAGGACCTGATCAATAAGTATGTGCTTGCCTATATTGATGACATTCTCATATACTCCAAGAACGAAGCAGATCATGTGAACCATGTGAGGACTGTGCTTTCAAGATTACTAGAAAACCAACTTTGTCAAAGCAGAAAAATGTGAGTTTAATGTCAACCAAACCTAATTTCTAGGCTACCACATTAGTCATGATGGAGTGCGAATGGATGAACTCAAGGTCCAAGCAGTCACGGAATGGCCAGTACCCAGTACAGTCAAGGAACTTCAGCGATTCCTGGGGTTCGCGAACTTTTATAGGAGGTTCATTCATAACTACAGTTCAGTTGCATCACCCATGACATCTTTACTGAAAGGCAAACCCCAGAAGTTAAAGTGGACAGATGAAGCTAACCAGGCATTCATAGCATTAAAGGAGAGATTCACCACAGCGCCCATCTTGAAACATCCATACTCTAACTCCTTATTCATTGTGGAGGTTGATGCCTCAGATCTGGGCATAGGAGCAGTATTATCACAAAGGCATGGAACACCAGGCAAACTACACCCATGTGCGTTCTTTTCCAGAAAACTGACCTCTGCGGAACGCAACTATGATGTGGGTAATAAGGAATTACTCTCAATGAAGGAGGCTATTTCAGAATGGCGACACTGGCTAGAGGGAGCCAAGCATCCCTTCCAAGTCATTACAGATCATAAAAATCTTGATTTATATTAAGAGTGCAAAACGGTTAAACCCCAGACAAGCACGATGGGCCCTGTTCTTTACAAGATTCCAGTTCACGGTTACATATCGACCAGGAAGTAAAAATGGTAAAGCAGATGCTCTCTCCCGCCGTTATGACTCTCCCACAGACAACAACAATTCTAACGACTCCATACTCCCTCCTACTGTTGTCATTGCTCCAGTATCATGGGATATCATAGAAGAAATTCAACGTGAGCAGCAAAATGAAATCTCACCCCCACAGTGCCCACCCAACAAACACTATGTACCAACGAACTTACGACAGAGGGTCATGCAATGGGTCCATACGTCCATTTGTGCAGGTCATCCAGGCATTTCTCGAACAATTCGTCAAGTCATGCCAAGTCTGTGCCCAGTCGAAAATGCCCAAGGAATTGCCATCAAGCCACTACCCATCCCACAACGACCCTGGTCACATCTATCCATTGATTTCATCACAGACTTGCCTTCATCTAATAATTTTACCACTATCCTGGTCATCATCGATCGCTTCTCAAAGGCATGTCGTCTAGTCCCCTTACCAAGTTTACCCACAGCCATGAAAACCGCTCAAGCCTTGTTTCAACATGTATTTAGGGTCTATGGATTACCAGAAGACATTGTCAGTGATCGGGGCACACAATTTACCTCACAGGTCTGGAGAGCCTTCTGCCAGCAACTGGACATTAATGTGAGTCTCACGTCTGGATATCATCCCCAAGCTAATGGCCAAGTGGAACGGCTTAACCAAGAAATAGGCAGATACCTCAGGACATACTGTAGTAGAGAGCAACATCGCTGGTCTGAGTTTCTCCCATGGGCTGAGTACGCACAAAACTCATTAACACACTCATCGACAGGACTTACCCCCCTTCCAGTGCGTATTAGGATTTCAGCCGCCATTATTTCCGTGGTCTGGGGAGCCCTCTGCAGTTCCAGCAGTCGATGAATGGATTCGGCATAGTGAGAGGGTGTGGGACACTGCCCATGTCAGGCTCCAGCGGGCTGTACGAACACAGGAGTTCCAAGCCAATCGCTGACGTCGTCCACACCCTCCCTACCAACCAGGACAGCGGGTCTGGCTCTCTACAAGGGACATCAAGTTACGGCTACCCAGCAGAAAGCTCAGTCCCAGGTACGTGGGTCCTTTCAAAATCATAAGGCAAATCAATGAAGTGACCTACCAGTTGGAGCTTCCTGTTAATTATCGTATTTCTCCTTCATTCCATGTATCCCTGCTCAAACCGGTCCACCCGGAGGCTGACCCCAGCCAGGAGGCCCCAGAACCACCCCCGCCACTGGACATTGACGGAAATCCGGCGTACAGGGTAAACGTGTTACTGGACTCAAGGAGAAGAGGGGGTCAGCTCCAATATCTGGTGGACTGGGAAGGATACGGACCTGAGGAGAGATCTTGGGTTGCTGCCAAGGACATTCTCGACCCTTCCCTCATCGAGGAGTTTCATCGAGCCAGGCCCGACCGACCAGCTCCCAGACCGCGGGGGCGCCCACGTCGAGCTCCAGGAGTCGCTCCTGGAGGGGGGGGGGGGGTTCTGTAACGCCACGCCAGCAGAGGGAGCCCTCGCCCGACTACTGACTCAGCTCCGCTCCCTCTGCGGCTACTTCCTGTTTGTGCTGTATTTCAATGAGTGCTCAGGCCATGCTTCTTTGCGAAGTATTGCCAGTTTACCTGCCTTACCAAGCGTTATTCCAAGTGACTTTCATGACTGCTATCCTGTGTATGACCCTGCCTGCCTTGATCACGTACGTTCTCTGTCTTTGCCCTTTTGATCTGTTTTGGACTGATTGTTGTGTTACTGAACTGCCTGCTCTTATACTTCGTTGCCTGGATTTGCCCGTGTTTGTTGTTTGGATTGGATTGCTTATGTGTTGCCGACTCTCTGCTTGTTCACTCGTTGATGTCTCTGCCTAACCCCTTAAATAAACTTCTGCACATGGATTCTAACACCGCCTCAGCCTCCATGTTACACAGCTAAGAGTAAGTAATAAGTACTATCTAATAAACAGAGAAATAGCTATAGCGCATAAGTATGTAATAAATAAAAACTAGTGTATATTTAATAAATAGGATTATCTAATAAATATATATAAGTAGCTAATTGTAACGTGAAGTGGGATGCTGACAACAGGGGTGCGGATCCAAACACAGGTTTATTTAGCAGAAAATGGTCAGATGTATCCAGAGTCGAAGTCAAAAAAACAGGCAGATGGTCAAAAGGCAGGCAGTAGACAGGGTAAAACAAACAAAACAAAGCAAGGTTCAAACACAGCAGGCAAGGCAAGGAAACAGCGTTGTAACGTTCACAGTTCAGTATAACAAGACTCAGCAATGAGAGTGTCAAAGTGAGCTGTATATATGTGTGTGGAATCAGTCCATGAGCAGCATCAGCTGTGTGAGTGTAATCAATGGAGATTTGGAGCAGGTGTGTGTGTGATGCATGACTGGATCTTCTAGTCTATATACCAGCAGATTTGTTGTGATTTGTCATCTGCATGCACTCAAAAAATGATTTGTTGGACTTGCATAAAAAAAGAGTGTCAAGTGGTTCCACGTAACTGTGTTGAGTAGTTTCTACAAGTAACAATATAGTTGGATGAACTAAAGAAATCCAGGTAAAGCTTACAAAATATTTCTTAGTACATACAACCCATTTTGATGTGTCATTATTGCATTTTGTGCAACTGGCTTTAAGAATTTGAAACAGTCTTACTTTAAAAAAATAAATACATGGAATGTTAAAATACTGCTAAACTCCATTTCTGATCTTTACAATCAATAGGAAGAGTAACATTCAAACTGCCCTCTATTTCTGTAAACATCCACAAACAGTTCAAATAACAGTTTAAAAAAATTTCAAAACAACATTTTGGTCAATAGTGCACAATGTGCTACTTCCTTCAAATATTGTAAGAAAAATTTATAAAAGCAAATTTACAAAACAAAATTTGTAAGAACAAATTTTTAAGACACGAAATGCTACAATATTCAATTGCTGATATTTCAAAATATTTCAGCTATTGTTAAAGTATACAACTGGTCTCTATTTATGAAAACCATTGTTCTTTTACGATGTGCAGCTGCAAGTAATATATTTTACTTGGAAAAAGAAAAGGAAAGTTTAAGACAAGCAGCATGTCACAAACTGCTACATAGCTCAATTTTTGATATCTCAAATCGTTCGAGCCATTAGTAAAGAAAAGAATAAAACTGACAATCTAATTCTTTGTAAATAACCAAACAATTTTAACCATTTAATGTTTCAAAACTCTTTAAACATTTAAAATTGTGGCGCCATTGACAAAGAGAACATTAAAACTGGCCCCTAATTTTAAAACCAGAAATAATTTAAATGTCACAAAAAAAAGCTTCTTCCTCTCTTTCTTTCATTTGTCTAGAATGATGTACTCATTCAGCCAACAAGTTTGTTCTTGAGAACTTGTATTTTGTGTGACAGTTTATGCACATCAAATCCCTGCAACACTTTCTGGAAAAACTCAAAAGTGTATTTCAGGTCTGAAGGTTAACTGAGATTCAAGCTGTATATGACTCTCAAAAAAAGGGCACAAGCCTTTGTGACATCGCCAAAGTTCTGAAACACCTTTACTCCCTCAACAATCAGTCCAACATCAGAATCATGTGTCGAGCATGTGAACACTATGGTCAATCAGGTGCTTGAGAATCTGCTCAACTGTGCTCAAAATTTCCCCAGAAAAACGCTAGCTTCATCACAAAATTTAAATTTCAGTACTGACTGGTACCGAATTCTGTACTTTTGACAACCCCAAGTTAAATATATTTGTGAATTGATATTCCTTGACTATATTATGTGAATTTATGTGGTGGCATTTTAAATTTTCAGGCCCTGCCTGAGAACATTTACTGTATACTCCTTCATGAGGTTTTCATGGTCTTCATTAAGACACACAGAATATGCTCTGAGAATGCAAGCTCTCCAAGTTGAGATGGCATCATTCTGTAGAAGAGACATTAGGTATAGACAATGAAAAAAACACTATACTAAAGTGTAAAGCATCATAAATACAGATAACAAACCTCGTCGATGGTAGCCATCAGTTTCCAAATTTTACGTCCTGCAATTCCTCCTTTTCTATGGTAGATGCTGGCCAGGGCTTTGCCTGTAGCAAGGATGAACACAAAAATATTTTAACAGAGGGCTGTTCCAAGCCAAAAATATACACACATTGTTGAGAACCCTGCAAATCCAGACCTTATCTATTAATGATTAAGCAAGGACATTTAAAGGACTATAGTTATCCTGACATGCGTCCACGACTTTACACATTACACAAAGTGTGTGCAGTATACGTTACCTTATGGAGTCACTCTCTTGGCATTGCATATTGGGGACGCATAAAACCCTGTTATGCATGATTCTTTCCAACCCTATCATATTCACGAGTCCTGCCATTAATCCGCAGGTCAGGTAATCAAAATACTTGCTATACTTGATGTTTAACTATGGGTGGGTTGCAGGTAGATATGATTAATAGCCATAAATACGCAACGCATAGGCCTTCTCTTATTTAAAAAAAAATCACGCGACCACCATCTCACAATGTTCAATAATAAATAATCTTATTTTTTATTAAAACAAAAGTGATTTAGCACTGGCAAGCCAACTGCAGAGAAACAAGCAACCATCGTGGCAACTGCAGTCATCACTTTTTGCCAAGTTCAGCTCTTCTTTTTTGCACTTGATTATTATGTGTTTAATTAAAAAAAATCAATAATGATTAAGCCTACAAGAGTGTATTCTGTGTGTGTGCACGTCTTTTATCACTGAAGCCGCTCTTCCAAAACCGAAAGTTTCTTCGTCTGTCTGGCAATATTTCGGCTTTTAATCGAATGAACAGTTAATTTAGATGAGCCAATATTCGAAAACTGCAGTAAAATAACTGCGATGTGCGGCCACATATTGAATCTGAGGTCTGATCTCATCTTTCTCTCTCTCGCTGTCATCCAGACATCGATACGTAGACGCCACACAAGTCAAGTCACAAAACTGAGGCTGGTACCAGCTGACAAGTAGAATAGCTGAAGCCTTTGTGAAATCTATCAAAATACAGCACTGAAATTAACAGGCATAAATGTCTTTGAGCCAAAAAGTCTATCTGTAGGACATCTGTATAAACACAATCAGAGCCAATATAGAAGTTGTGTCGCCTAATAATTATATTCATTCTAATAAAATGAAAACCAAAATGAACAATTCATTGCATTTTTTATTTGATAAAAAATATACGGAAAAAAAATCAAAGGGTGGCTAGTTTGTATTAATGTGTTTTAATATGAATAAAAATATGCTTAGCCTATTTAGGCTTAATGTTTATATACGCCGTCAATAGGCAAGCCATTCAAAAAATATTATTTTACTGTGTACTGGGTTATAATGTATATTTTACAATAAAAACTTAATGTAACATGTCTCGCTGACATTTGAAACATGCAATTCATAACACACCAGAGGGCCTATAGTCTATGCAGTGTGTAAACTTACAGGGTTGGTCAGTCTTACTGCGCACCACGTTATTGAACTCCAATATCTTTGAGGGAGATTATGTTACCCGATAGCCTATATTAACTTGAAAGGTTTTAAAAATAAAAGGCATTTTAAAAAAGGAACAACCAAGCGGCAACCTCCTGCTCTCCTTCAGGAAGCCAATACGGAAGTAACTAAAACTGCAATTCATCAACTCGCCTTGGGGGGCTGGCTCCAGGAAGTCCAGGTCATTTTGATGCAATGGGAAATTGGCCATTTTTACAGCTGTTAAAAACATGCTTACAGCCTGGTACAAAAGATGGCTTTGGTGCATATAGCCTTGATTAACCTTCATGACAACTGTGAGTGGGGTGAATTGTTTTATAACTCTACCGTTTCATTTGTATTGAGTTATATTAAGTCTGCATAATTAAGGGCGTGGCCACTTGAGTGACAGCTAGGTCTCGCTGCTCGCTGTCTCGTCACCATGAACTCGGCATATACATCGCATTTTTGTGTTGGTTAATGTTTCTTTACACAGTCAATTGCCTTTTGGGATTATTTCCTACAATTATCAGGTGATATGGCTTGCTGTGTGCACTTAATTGTGCTCACAAACCATTCACATGGCCTCCGTTTCCCTGGTTAGTGGAATTATATACTTATATACCATCTCTATAAATGTATTTGTTTTATTTAGGATCGTTCATAATTTATAATGTTCTTTAGAGCTGCAATGCCCTTCAGAATCTGACAGATTGATTAGCTGTAGGCTATAAAACAGTTATATGAAGCGTTGTCACACAGTGTTATGCCTGGATTTCATCAATAGTCTTGCATTTACTAACACAGACTATAATTGAAGTGTTTGGACGTATTTCGCGTTTTGCTCCTGTTGAAAAACGTCATAAGAACAATGCTTAGTGGCTCAATGTATTACAACAGTGTTTTTAAAAGTCTAAACACTTTATTAATATAGAGCAGTGCTTCCCAACCCTTTTCCTGAAGGCACACCAACAGTACATATTTTGGATGTCTCCCTTACCTGACTAATTAACTTCAGGTTTTGGAGTCTCTTCTTATGTTCTAATTAGGTGTTTCAGGTGTGTTTGATTAGGGAGACATTGAAAATGTGTACTGTTGGGGTGCCTTCAGGAACAGGGTAGGGAAACACTGATATAGTGTACTGACATGTGGTCAGAACACAAACGAGTCGCAGGTAATAAAGTATTGAGCGTTTCTCCCAAAGTAAAGTCTGTCTGCCAGGTCCAAGTTAAATGCCAGCAGGTGTCTGTAGCTCCGCTCACTCTTAAGGTGCGGTCACACTTGACTTTTCCTCCCATAGACTTCCATTCATTCGCACGCGAATGCGTCAGACCGGAAACGCGGGGTCATACGTTAAATTTCGCAGGTTGCTGCGGTGCAAAGTTCAAGCTTGGTGAACTCTAACCTGCGAAATCGCATCACTTGACTGCATGAGACCAATCGAGGATCAAAACAGGACCTCTCTGGACAGAAATTTAAAGCATGGAGCAATCGCTCGCTTTTTTAAATGTCTAATCATCTTGTTTAATCCCGCCCCTTTTCGCAGCGCCGCACGACAGAATTTCGCACACACAAAGCCCGGTGTGACCGTAGCTTTAGCCTCTTTGCCCTTGATTGGTATCCCGCCGTGGGTGCGATGACGCGTGAACAAAATGGCGACGATTGGCCGCACCTACTTGTAGCGCCATTTGCACTCTTCAGAAACCTATGGGTGACGTCACGGATACTACGTCCATATATTTTACAGTCTATGGGAACAACACGCTAATCGCCAAAAAATAAAACTGGCCCCGTGGAGTTCAGCACCTGTCATGCCAGTATATGCTGTGTAGTGTGTATAGTGCCCTGTCAACTGCCGCTGGTGAGAGAAAGAGAGAGCGCGCGTAAGAGCTCAAAGCCGACACATAACCAAAAGCAAGATCATATTGCTATAAATATTCCATTAACAATACTTATCGAAATATTTATACATTTACATTAAATGTTCATTAAAATTGTGTGATCTGTATAGGCTGTCTGATCTTTACAGAAGCTGTAAACTGACACGCGCGCGGTGACCGCAGATGTTCAGCTCTGATGAGCTTTTATATGTAGTCTTTAGTTTTTTTTACATATTGTTCCATCACTTAAAATTTCTTTTATGTTTTATTTATAGTTTATAAATAAAATGAGTGCTAGATTATTTAGCTGTGATCATTATGCAAGGATCATATTTCATATTTGATTTATTTAGGCTATTAATACAGGCTATTAATACAGGCTAATTAATACATTAAGACATTGAAGTCAGGTAGGACAAAAAATCCCATCCATGTAGTGAATTACTGTTGAGTAGTATTGGTGCGTGGTATCAGCCTTTCATGTCTGATACGGGTACGAGTATTTTAACCAAGTATCGACCCGATACTGGTATCGGTATCGCCGTGCATCCCTAGAAAATGAATACCGCAACCATAATGTCTATGCACTAATCTATAGCGTTTCAATAACTGTGATCTAGTCGTGACTGTTATTTTGCAGTCTTTGCACTGCCACATGCTTTCCTTGAGAAACACGAGTCAGTATATACTCCGAAATACACTGATAACAAATTAACATAACTCTGTGACCAGTCACATCACTTTTCCTGTCGATATTTAACAGTAAAGAGTTATAAAATACTTATACCTGACAAAGCCACCATCTTCTCAATGTGCTTCGCACGTTCGTCTGCAGCTACGGTATCTGCAAATATCCAAACTTAAGAGGGTTTTGCATTTTACTCTACAATTTTAAGTTGGCCAGTCAAACCCTTATTAAGTTAAGCCTACAGTACTACATTTTTGTAGAAATAACATAGTTAACTTGTGTTAATTTAATTACTATTATGTTTTATGTAATGTGAACAAGGATGGGTAAAACGAACAATAAGGAAAGTTCTTTTTTTTTTAGTGTTGGCTAGATCGCTGGTGACTGTGACACTAATAATGATTAAGTAAAAGTATTTAATATTATGTACTAGTATTAAAAATAAGTACTATCTGGCTCCGGATGCAGCTAGTATACAGATAACATTGGAGATGAAAGTGACTTACTAGTTATACCAAGATAAAAGCATGAATTAACATTAGATGGTTTGCTGACAGAAACACGCTAAAGTGCACATTGTGTCATTTTAAACCTGATCTTGTATGTCTGTCTTTTGAATTTTCACCTTTTTCCCTTATGTTTCCATATGGTTTCTAACAACAGGCTTCTAAAACAATGTAAGGAGTGATTGACAATTAGCCAGTCACTGTAACATGCAGTTCACTTTCTGCTAAAAACCTTGAGTACTTAAGTTAATTTAAAGACACAAAAGAGATCCTAGCAAGAAAGATAATCAGTCATATTTTATCTCTCTATGAAAAACGAATTATTTGCAAACCAAATTATTTAAAATCACCCAAAACTGAAAATTCAGTCATTTACTCTCCCTTCACTTGCTCCAAACCTGTTTGAGTTTCTTTGTTCTTTTGAACACAAAAGATGAAGAAAGTTGAAAACTGGTAACCACTGACTTCCATAGTATTTGTTTTTTATTATTATGGAAGTCAGTGGTTACAGGTTTTCAGCTTTCTATTCAAATGCATATCTTCATTGGTGTTCAACAGAATTAAGAAACTCCTAAAAGTTTGAAATCACTTTATGGTGAGTAAATTTTCCATTTTTGGATGAAATGTCTCTTTAGTATGATCATCCCATTCTTCTGCAATGTAGGATTATGCCAGTATCATACAGAGCCCAAAATTAACACGCATCAAGAATCAAATGGCACTGGTGAATATATGAAACCGCTTTACTTACCATTTAGCTGGTAACCTTTTAATCAAATAACGGTGGTAAAAAAAAAAAAATAATAATTTCTGTGATTATCAAATTGCAGAGATTGCTTGGTATATGTAATCTGAAGCAGTTTTCATACTTCAAGCAGCTAAGGATAACAATGTTTTCTGTTTGCTAAAAGGGCTCAGTTTGCAGTAAATCATCCACATAAGCTCCATATCTTTGTGCTGTGAGTTTGAGTTGCTCATTACAGGTATGTACCTTTGAAAATGTAATGCGAGTCAGATTTCCAAAGTTTGTAATCAGAGTGATTTAAAAGCCTGACGTCAACAATAAAGAAAGAAAAGCATTTCAAATGGTAAATCTTCTTGCCTTTCTCTGGTCCTGGTATCAACTTTTATGACAATTTACTGATTAACCTCCTATATTTTATAATACAACAATAATAATATTTAAATGAATAAATTAATTTGAGTAATTTAATTATGGGCAGCATGGTGGCTCAGTGGTCAGCACTGTCGCCTCAAAGCAAGGTCGCTGGTTTGAGTCCCGGCTGGGCCCGTTGGCATTTCTGTGTGGAGTTTGCATGTTCTCCCCGTGTTGGCTTCCTCCGGGTGCTCTGGTTTCCCCCAGTTCAAAAGGCATGCCCTATAGGTGAATGGAATAAGCTCAATAGTGTAGGAGTTTGAATGTGTATCGGTTGCTGCTGGAAGGGCATTCGCAGTGTAAAATAGACGCCGGAAGAATTGGTGGTTCAGGTCGCTGTGGCGACCCCTAATAAATAAGGGACTAAGCTGAAGGAAAAATGAATGAATAACCTCATTGATTATTTCTGCCATTTTTCCTTTTCATTTGAGGGGTTACATGTTCTCATTTCAGTTTGCTACTCTGAATAATGTTTATAAAGCATTGCATTCTATGTGTACAGTTACTGTATAATATTTATTACTGTATGGCCTAATATTTAAAATGTCATGCTAAAGTTGTAAACATTAACATGACAGAAAACATGGAAAGTTACATGTATGAACAGTTCAGCACAGAATCACTTGTGGGAGAAAAAAAAAACACAGCATTCACCATATGTTGGTAACAATTGAGGTAATCATACATACAAAAACTACCAATTTAGAAAATGAATTGACAAAAAGGAAACACAGCATTGAACAAAGGGAGGCGTCAAAAGGCAGTGAGAGTCCAGACAGCAGCTGAAGTCTCAGTAGGCAGAAAGCAACACTGCCCATTGTCACAGCCACACAAAGACAGACAAAGGGGATAAGCTCCTTTCATCAATTTATTCAAAACAACGTGGAAAGTGCAGTAGGATAAGCAGGCAGGTGAAATTCTTAGTGGGAGAGCAGACATGTAACCAGTTCACAATGTAAACAAGGATCTTTATGCAATCACTAGAGTATAAAGTCACTTCCCTGGATCACAGCTTGTCCATTCACAGGTTTAGGAAAAAGGTCTTTTGGAGAAGAGAAACATCCACGGAAGAAGGAGAGCCAGGGAGAAGGTAAAGTGAACCATCTAACATCGATTCCAACCACTGACTGACTGGAATCGAGGAGGCTTTATAGGGGACTTGATTACGGGTGCAAGTGTGTCTGATCAGAACTCAGGTGTGAGTGCTCAGGCGTGATGAGAGGTGGCAGGAGAAAGGGAGCAATGATTGGAGCTGAGAGAACGTAATGGTGAGGAAGACTGGTGATTGGAGCAGCAGAAATGAGCCGGGGATGACACCCATCTTCAGTGTAAATAAATATTATAGCTGCTCAGTCACAACATATACATTACTAGGATGATGAAGATGAAACAAGTGTGGACATTTCAGCAAGACAATGATCTCAAACACAGCCAAGGAAACTCTCAGTTGGTTTCATTAAAGAAAATAAAGCTGCCAGAATGGCCCAGCCAATAGCCTGATCTGAATCCAATAGAAATACAGTAAAGATCAGAGTTTACACAGAATCATCAAGAAAAAAATAAACCTAAGCAACTGATATGTCTCCATTAAAAGAAGTGTCTTGAAGATTTAATTGCCAATAAAAATGTTTTCAAAGCATTACATTTTAGTAGTTCAGTACCTTGTGTCATTACATTATTATTACAACAACTTTTATGTTTTATTTGCATATCTGGATTGTGGGGATTGTACCATAATCTGGGTCACTTTCATGTCAACAGCCCCTTTAGAAATATTTTACCATGTAAAAATCATGAGGTGTTCAATAGGCCTACTTATTTTACCCACTGTATAGAGGGATTACCAACCTACGTCGCACATGACGCCACACGGGTCCCCGGTTGCAAAAAAAAGTCTGGTTGCAATAGCAAACATGTCGTGTTGTGCGGTAGGATGCTAAATTTGAAAGAAACTCAAACCACACAGCTTTTAATGCCAGCCGCAGACATCTTTGGCTAAAAGGGAGCTGAATGGAGTGAGGACCTAATTAAAAATGCTCGACTCTGCGGTTCTCATTTCAAATCAAGTAAGTTCACGATATGTTGAATCACACACATTACTCATTTTTTGATAGCAGCAATGATTTCAGCAAAAACAGTTAAATATGGTTAATTAAACTGCGGACACTGAATGCTAAGAATTAAATGTAAACATGTAAGTTCACATACTCTGCCGTACAGGTGCAGTTCACTGTCAGAATGCTGTTGTTTTGCTTGTTGCAGGCCTTGTACAGCTCCGTCTTCTTTCCTTTGGCTAAGCAGAACCTCGGTTTTTAGCACTACAAAGTTTTGAATCTGGTAATCATGGAACATTATTTCTTGCACATGACTACACAGAACAAAATTGTTGGCATCCAAAGACTTGTAGGCCTTTAAGTTCTCTCTTGTAAAATCACTTGGAGTTTCAATGAGATAGTTGTATATTTCGGGCTGGATGCTTGGCCATTTCTTCTTATCCAATATCCATTGGGAGGGTACTATCGCAATTGGACCTGCCAGACGAACGCCGCTCACTTTAACTATAATTTTGCAGAATAACTGTGCTTATCACTGAGTGACAAGCTGTTGTAATACGCTGAAAGCATTATGCAAATAATATGTATTAATAATATGTAAATAATATGACAACAACAAACTCTGTACCGCATCGGATGTCATTCCCTCACCGTAAATGCTAGCGCTCCCAGTTTTTTCTGCAACCTCGATGCGTGCATACATAAGTCTTTAAAATATGTTACATTTTCTGTTGGGTCTGATTGTGTAATATATTTCATGACAAATAATGTAGATAATAAGATGTGATATAAAAAGACAGCAATAGATAAATACACACACACACACACACACACACACACACACATATATATATATATATATATATATATATATATATATATATATATATATATATACACCTAGGGCCCCCAAATCAGTAACTCTGCCCCTGTGCTAGCCTATGCAGCGTGGCCTGTTGTAAAATCCACTGTCAGAGTGTGTCTGTTGTACTGAATCCACAGCCTGCGGGCTGGATTTGTGAGTACAGCCCCGCCCAGGAGACAAACCCCGCCTCCTCCGCTTGCGTAGCTACTGTTAACGGAACAGAGTTGTTTAATGTTTACCATCGTCAGCTTGACTGAAGTATCAGATCTGATAGCTTCGTCTGAGCGCCACACTATTAAAGAGAGACAGACGTAGAAGCACTGCGAAATAACATAAGGTAACGAACTGAAATGTCTTGCTTTTGTTGTTACTGTCGAAAGCGTATTGATGTATTTCGTATTATTAGGCTCCGATAGCATCTTCATCATGCAACGGCGTAGGGACGTTAGTCTTATTTTTCTCCTGCTATTACTTCTGTTATAAACTTGTAATTACAACTGCGAGAGGCAATGATACGCTAAGAATCCTAAGTATACGTATCTTTTTCTGGAGTGTTGAATGAAACACTATGAACCGCATATACACGGCTAATAAGGCTATGATTTGATTTTGTTTCTGCATGACTCTGAGTCTCAGAGTCCGCTGTGTGTTGCATAACTTCTGCCTTGCACTGCCAATCTGAAATTAAGGTTGTCACATGACTACACTTGTTCTTTACTTTTTAAAACAATTATATTATGTATTTCTATTATTCTGCCACAGTATTACTACAATATTAGCAGTACAAATAAATACGAACAATTCATTATTATTTATTTTTGTATTATAATAGACTATTGAATTTGCACAATCTTAGTGTAAACACTACTAAATAGTGAAATCATGTAATTAATTAGATAAACAATTGCATTTTGTACTATATGATTAACTAAAATATTTATAAATAATAACTATTGAATAACCATTATAACCAATTAACTTAATAATAGTTATTATAACGTAATAAATTTTATTATTATGATTTTTACAATTAAATTTAGAAAAAAAATATAATTTATTGTTGTATAATTTATAAATTAATTCACTGTAAAAAATTACACCCTTATAACAGGAAATAAACTGGGAACTAAGGGAAGATTGTTTCCACTACGGGATAACAATTATAAAGATAAAAGCATGTTTTTATCCAAAATGTTTACTTTCGTTCTTGCAATTATGAGTCTATGTTTTGCGGTTCTTTATTCTCAGAATTATTATTTTGTATGTCATAAT
This sequence comes from Danio aesculapii, assembly GCF_903798145.1. Classification (NCBI taxonomy): domain Eukaryota; kingdom Metazoa; phylum Chordata; class Actinopteri; order Cypriniformes; family Danionidae; genus Danio; species Danio aesculapii. The sequence goes on along the minus strand of NC_079455.1, from coordinate 12,328,647 downwards.
TTTGATGCACAGTCATTGTAAAAACACAGAACGGTGTAATATAAACACAGAATTGTGTAATATAAACTCAGAATAGTGAAGGAAAAATGTCAGAACTGTGAAATAAAAAGTCAGTTACTTAAAAAAAAATACATTTTATTGCATAAACAGCTTCTATAAATATGACTAGAAGTTACATAAATTAATAAAATTAATTCAGGGATCATTTAATTTAGAAACGTTTTAAAAACTTTAGACAGCAATATGCTTATGAGGTTTTAGGTAATGACTCATGTCATGAGCTGTCATCTGATTTTTAATATTATGCAACAGTTTGGAAAAATAAGTTTGTTCCATCTTTCATTTTCAAGGAGCTCAAATGTCAATTCACAACAGATCTTATGCTAGGCTCTCACTCATAATATATGAGTGTGAAGTTTACCTACAGTAAATATGACAGAAGTATCCTCAGAGTGAATCAATGACTTCCTCTTTTCACAGGATGTCTCGAGAGCAGAAAGCAGTGGAACGTGCCAGAAAGGCCTTCTTCACTGGCCGGAGCAAATCTCTGGAGTACCGCATTACACAGCTGAAAAACCTGCAGCGTTTTATGCAAGAACGACAGAAGGAAATTGCAGAGGCCCTCAAAAAAGATCTCAAACGGGTTGGTGATTCATCCACTTTACTTTCCATTTACTTTTTTGTGACATAGACAAATTATATTTTTATAACACAACAATAAAAACAACATTTACAAGAATCAATTAATTGAATAAAATAAATTATTATTTAGACTATTATTATAGCAGTAGTCTATTAAATTGAAGTGTTCTTTTAATTTATGACTACCTTTTTGAGTGCTTTGGAGTTACTTTCTTTTTTTGAGGAATTCTTATTTTACAACTCTCTTAGAGTTAAACAGTTGATTTTTACCATTTTTGAATCCATTCAGCCAAAGGTCTGGCAGAACACGTTTAGCTTATCTTAGCATAAATCATTGAATCAGATTAGACCATTAGCATCTCACTCAAAAATTTAAAAATGTAAAAAAAAAGAGTTTTTATAAATTTCCTACTTAAAGTTTGACTCTTTGTAGTTTCATCATATACTAAGACTGTCAGGAGAAAAAAGGATGCTATCTTATATGGCTACGAACTATACTTCCCTTCTGGTGTAATAAATATTTTATTAACTAATTTCAGGATGAACATATATACAGATCATTGACAAGGCTAATTCATCATTGACAATCATATAATTATTCAATCATCTGTAGAACAAACTTCTATAAATAAGCACTTCCTACCCCATTATCTATTTTGATCTTCAATATCCCTCTTCCAGCCCATCTCAGCACTTTCAAATTAATTTATTTAATCTCCTGATAATGGGAATAACACTAGATAGAGTGTCCTTCCATACTCGGAGCATATTACACAAAAAGCTCGCCAAATGTACCTAAACATATGTCAATTATCTGTGCGAACTCATGCTTTAAATAGTAACATTATGAAAACTCTTTTTTGAAATGCTAATGGTCTAATCCAATTCAATTGTGTAAGCTAAGCTAAGCTAAAAGTGCTCCCACCAGACTCTGAGATCAACTGAATTGGAATCAAAATGTTCAAATTGACCATTTTAACTAGAGAGGGTTGAAAAATTTGCCTATTTTCAAAGAAAGTGCCCCTCGTAGGAGTTATAGCTGCAGGTAATGGAGATCTAAAGTAGATAGAAGAGTGCAGGAGCACAGCTGATCTCTTTATTTGGGCTTTCCTGTCAGCCGTGGATGAAGTACACAAATCAAGCTCTTGAGTAAAAGTATTGATACCCTAATGAAATATTACGACAGTAAAAATATTATGATTTTTTTTTTTCGTTTTTGATTGAGTCAACATACAAAGTTCTTAATTTTTGATGTACTTAAAGAGTGGAAAGTGGAGTGTTCCTTTAAAGGGATAGTTCACCCAGAAATGAAAACTTCCTCTTTGTTTACTCATACTCAAGTGGTTGTACATTTTTATGATTTTCTTTCTCTCTGTTGAACACAAAACAAGACATTCTGAAGAATGATGGAAAATAGCAGCCATTGTAGGAACAAAAGTACTATGGGAGCCATTGGCTGTTTTTTCCAACATTCTTTAGCATGTCTTCCTTTATGCTCAACAGAAGAAAGAAACTCAAACGGGTTTGGAGCAAGTGGAGGATTCAGTTAAATTCAAGTTTATAATGTATAGCACTTTTAACAATAATTATTGTTCCAAAGCAGCTTCATAAAAGATGTGCGTTATTACATCAGTCAGTCAGAAAAGGTGTGAGTAGGGTGGACAGTATAATGAATATTTTCAATATGGTGAATTTGACTCTATTTCTATTTTTCCTTAATTTTGATGTGTGAATAGTAATGGTAATGTCTTTAATACTAAAAATAAAATTACTAATTAAAATGTTTAGATTTCACCTCATTGTAAGTGGGTCCTCTGAACATACAAGCATAGACTTGTGCTTGCCTATATGCATAAATCCTGTTTTTCTCTCTATTTGCTGACATGTATTGATCTGTGCTTTGTATATTTGGTGACAGAGTGAGTTTGGGACTTCTTTATATGAGACCCTGGGTGTGGAGAGTGAGATTAATCTGGCTTTGAAAAAGCTGAAAGAATGGGCTGCTCCTCGACCTGTGAACAAGAGCATAATGACCATCTCAGACCAGGTCTACATCCAGCCTGAGCCTCTGGGAGTGGTGCTGGTTATTGGGGCCTGGAATTACCCCTGGGCAGTCACCGTCGGGCCCCTCGTAGGAGCCATAGCTGCAGGTAACGTAGATCTAATGAAGATAGATGAGTGCAAGAGCACAGCTAAAGAAACTAAACTAAAGAACACCCAAAAAAAATATATATTTTTTTGATTGTTCAAACTACTTATTTAAAATAAGCTGAATCAACACAATTCTTGAGATTTCATTGGGACAACTTAATTTTTTTATGCTCGATCAACATAAATTTGTTAAAAGTGTCAATTTGTGTTGGGACAACATGAATGAATTGTGTGGAACCCTGCATTTTTTACAGTGAATGTTGGAAAAAACAGCCATTGACTTCCATAGTAGTTTACTTTGTGCTATATTGTATATGCCAGTGGCTGCTTTTTTCCAACATTCTTCAGAATATCTTAATTTGTGTTCAACAGAAGAAGAAAAAATCATAAAAGTTTGGAACCACTTGAGGATATGGTGATGAAAATTGTCCTTTTTGGGTGAACTATCCCTTTAAGCGCCTACAACTGAATGCTACTAATGCAGAATTTAAAGATTAATTATTGTAAATTAAATTCATATTTAAATCATGACCATCAAATTATTGTGAACTAAATCTGCAGTGAAATGTTGATCTTTTTACACCAATTAATGAAATGCTTATATCGGGACGTGTTCATACTGGTGTAGTACTATCTGTAAAAATTAAATGGTCTTCCTTTGTGTAGAGAAGAAAAAAAAAACTCAAACAAGTTTAGAACAAGTGGAGGGAGAGTAAATGATGTAAGAAGAAAACAGTTTGGGTGAACAACACAAAAAAATTGCAAAAAATGTTTGTTCAAACTACTTATTTAAAATGAGCTGAAACAACATAATTCTTGAGATAATTGTTTTATGTTCAATCCACTTAAATTTCTAAAGTTAGCTTAATTTCTTCATGTTCAAATCCATAGTGTGGAACTCATTTTTTTACAATGTATCACTTTAAAGCAAGCTGCTTAACAGTATTAATATAAAAATCTGTCAGTGTTTCTTTCAATTAGAAATACAGTTAAATTTCTATTGTAAAGCAGCTCTTTTGTGTTTATGTTATTATTGGTGGATGCTTGACCTTAACAGAAATGAACCACAATACCATGTTGACATAGGGGGAGCCTCAGAGCCACACCCACCCATTATATAAATGCCATAGACCAGTGGCAGTTTGAAGTGTTTACCAGCTGGAGTGAACATCTCTGCAATGTTTGCTTTGGCAAACTGTTTAAACTCTCAAAGTGACCTCTAAATAAACTTCAGTTTGGCCTAATTTTTTTTACAAAATGACATTACAACAGTCTTGTTTTTATTCTCCTTAATTGGCTTAAAGTCTTAAAGGGACAGTTCATCCAAAAAAATGAAAATTCTGGCATTATTCACCCTTCAACTCTTCCATACCTGTTTGACTTTCTTTCATCTGTTGAACACAAAGGAAGATGTTTTGAAGAAAGCTGGAAACCTATAACCATTCACTGCCGTAGTATTTGTTTTCCCTACTAAAATTGATGTCAATGGTTACAGGTTTTCAGCTTTCTTCAAAATACCTTCTTTTGTATTCACAGAAGATAGAAATTCTTAAAGGTTTATAATCACTCGAGGAGTAAATAGTGATTAGATGTTCATTTTTGAGTGAACAATCACATTAATATTGGATTGATATATCAACCATTTTAACTGAATAAAAACAGTACTTGAGCTGGATAAATTATGTCAAAATCTGATTGTCTTTTTATTTAGTGCAAATAAATTAGCGTAGCTTAAGTGATCTTAACATATTTTAAATATTTACATAATTTTTTATTGTTACATTTTTATTGTATTTTATATGTAAAAATTGTGATTTGATAAAAAAGTCATGTAATGATTGCGGTGCTACACTGCACTTTGTTTTATTGATGCCACACAACCCTGTGCTAACAGAGCAAAGTACAACAATGCTCCTTTCCCTTAGTCACTATCAACAGCGTTACCACCTGGATAAAATACAAAAAACACAAATGCTTTACATTTTAAATGTCAGTTTAATTATCCATTCATTCATTTGGTCAATTATGCATTTAAATGTAATCTTATATATTCTACATGCAATATATTACATTATTTACAAATTAGTGGCAAATTACGCAATTAGTTGTCTGAATTACGGTAATCCATTTGAACTTAATATCACTATAAACAGATAGCTTGAGCTTTTACCCTTATCTGCTGTCTAAGTCTTTCACTAAGTAAAAGGTCAGGTCTGAGGTTTAGCATATTTCATATGCACAGATTTGCAAGCATAGATTTGCAAGTTTACCAAAGACATAAAAGCAACATAATTATTGCTTTGAGAAGTTATTTGTAAATTTTCTTTTTCTTTTTAAGATACGTTTCTTTTCTTAATTTAAAAAATATGCAGTTTTTGGGATGGTTTTGTTTTTCTCTTCGTAGTCAAAACAGACCCAAAAGCATTATAAATAAAAAATTAAAATAAATATATTGTAACAATGAATGCTGTTTTATTTGGCAGGTAATGCAGCAGTGATCAAACCATCTGAAGTCAGTTCTCACACTTCCAAAGTAATGGAGGAGTTCTTACCGCTCTACCTTGACAAAGTAAGAATCCTTTGTGAATGTGGTTTATGAATAAAACAAACCAAGCTGTTAGCATTAACAGTTGAAATAACTATGCAGTTGAAGTCAAACTTAATAGCCCTCCTGTGAAATTTGAATACTTTTTAACACAATGCTGATGACGTTAAAGGGATAGTTCACAGTCACAAAAAATGAATTACCCTCATTTCATAACAAATCTGCAAGACTGTAAGAACACAAATTAAGATATTTTAGATGAAATCGGAGAGTTCTCTGAACTTCCATAGACAGCAAGAGTCCTGAAAAGTTCAATGCTCAGAAAGGTACCAAAAACGTTCTCAGTGTGTCATCGGTGGTTCAATCGTAATTTTTTATTAAGCACTGATAAAAATAATTTGTACAAAAACAGAGAACAACGTGTCACAACACATACTGCTCTTGTGAACACACATATCGAACTGACACTGAAAAGAAACTACAATAAATAACTGGAAACTGGAATAAAGTCATTATTTATTTCCTTAAAAGTACTTATTTTGATCAAACTGTCAAGATTTAAAAACTAAAAGTACAGTTTCAAAACCAGTGCGGGGATTGACATCCACACACAGAAAAACATTAGATTCATTCGTGCTGAGAAGCACATAAAGAATATAGTTCTACAGAGAACTGCAAATGTACATTTCAAACAGAGATAGCGACAAAGAGGCAAAACTGATGGACTTTAAAGGTTTCAGTTCAAATCTAACTCAGAATTTTTTTTAAAAATGCTCCGAGATGGGTGTGGAGTGCCGTGAGTAAAGGGAGGAGTGGGCAGGGCCAGCAAAGCGGGAAAAAGAAAGGCTTTTTTTAAATAAAATGCAAAGAAATAAACAGTAAGTAAGTTAATTCCCTGTTACATATGCAATAGGCTACTTGTAATTTTATATAATATTTAAAGATAATTTGTTATGTCGGCAACGCGGTGGCACAGTAGGTAGTGCTAGTATTGTATGAGTGTGAATGAGTGTGGATGGATGTTTCCCAAAGATGGGTTGCCGCTGGAGTGGCATCTGCTCCGTAAAACATGTACTGGATAAGTTATCGGTTCATTCCGCTGTGGCGACCCCGGATTAATAAAGCGTCTAAGGCAAAAAGAAAATGAATGAATGAATGAATTTGTTATATCATCCTCACTAGCAGATGAGCGCTACATCATCTATTTTTTGATCCCACCCAAATAATGATTTTAAACCCGGAAGATGACAAAAGCTCAAAATGATCCGTTTTTTCCCACAATTAAAGTTAACAGGTACTAACATTGTCTTAAATGATACTTAACACACACAAATCTGTTAAAAAAAGTACTCCAGGGTTTTTTTGAGCCTTTAAAGGGGACCTATTATGCCCCTTTTTACAAGATGTTAAATAAGTGCCTGAAGTATGCAGGTGAAGTTTCAGCTAAAAATAACCTACAAATAATATCTATAACTCTGAAACTGCCTCTTTGATTTTACTTGTGCCATTTTGGTGACTGTGGCTTTAAATTCAAATGAGATTTTGCGCTCAGCTCACTTTTCAAAAGTAGGCGGAGCTGGAAACGTTTATGCATCAACACAGCTGAGGTCTCTAAACAGGACTAATGTTATGTCTGTAAAAATCTGTAAACATCAAAAGAAGTGTCTCAGAAGATGGCAGTCTACGGAGACTATAATGTTCAAATGTGCACTCGAGATTTATAATGGCTCTTAGTCCCTGACATTATCTTCAGCAGCTGAAAACTCTAACTGTACGTTCACACCAAAAGCGGCGAGAGCGTCAAAGTAGCCGAAAATCATACATATTCAATAAGCGCCGAGGAGCAGCGCGGTGCGTCTTTGCTGGTGTGGGCGTCGATGAGAGTTGAAATCAAGTTAACTTTATGGTAATGAGCTATGACGCGGTTCGGCGGCAAGCAATCAGAATGAAGAAGTCCACCGCTTGAGAGGAGTCCAGAGAGCACAGTCACTGTGAACTTTGGTTCCGACCACAGTTGTTCTCAAGGGTTTGATTATTGCGATCGCCGGATTTCCAATTATTTGCAATGTTTTCTTACAGGAACATGCATTAAATAAGTTACTGGCGAGTTACTGATGTGCATTAATGTTGTATATATTTTTCTTTAAAAAAGTGGAAATCTCATGCGACAGTACAAAACAGTAAGGCTGCTTCAGAATATTTCAGACATATAAACATATTGAATAATCGAGTGGAGCAAAGCCACCCCACAGCCAACTTGATCTTCCATTGTTAAATGAATTTGATAAAAAAGTGTGCAACATTTTCACGCTAGAAAGCATGTTTTATGCAGGACTGTAACTGACTGTTACCCTTTAAATACGAGATCAATGTAGCGAATTTTGACGCTCTCGCTGCTGGAGTTGAAGGCAACGGGGAGAACAGCGTTGTCGCCAGGGCAACGCCAAATATTTTTGCATAATAATATTTATTATTTAAATAATAAATATTCTCAAAATTACAAAATTAAGTGCCATCAATAACAAAATCATTGATGTTCATTATCACAATATTTTTTGAATTATTTAATATTGGCACATGTCTTTATCAGGAGTTGTACCCTGTAGTGACGGGTGGTGTAAAAGAGACGCAGGAACTCCTCAAGCAGCGTTTTGATCACATCTTCTACACTGGAAATGGCATGGTGGGTAAAATCATCATGGAGGCGGCAGCGAAACACTTAACACCTACCACTCTGGAGCTGGGCGGAAAGAGCCCGTGCTATATCGACAAAAACTGTGACCTCACTATCGCCTGCAGGTCAGTTTAATCACAGTCTTTTTTATACAGTTCTCTGAAATCTGAAATGATTTCAGACATGTGTGATCTGTCCTCTTTCAGGCGGATTGCGTGGGGAAAATACTCAAACTGTGGTCAGACCTGCATCGCTCCAGACTACATCCTGTGTGATCCTAGCATGCAGGACAGAGTGATCGAAGAGATCAAGAAGAATATCAAAGTAGGTTGTTTGATATTGAGAGTTTGGGCCTGGTTACAACCTATGAATATGAAATATCACATGAGATAGCAAGATTTTAACATCATACATCATATACTTTTAATTTGGATGAATTTTACTTGTAGCTTTGTTTGTTTGATGTATTTATTTGTACAAAATACAAACAAAATATTTCAGTATATAAATACGTATTATGCAAATTGTAAAAGTTATGTATTAAGTATTTTTAGTTAAGCTATGCAAATACACAACACAGCTTAAATATGTAAACATGTTTGTGTATGTGTGTGTGTAGATGTTTTGTGACATATCAGGACAGAAAATATGCCAAATGACATGAGTATGACACAGGTATTGTTTTGCTGATGTCCTCATTTCTAAAAAAAAATTACAAATCATACAGAATTTGTTTATTTTAGAAAGTAAAACTGTACACAAGTTTCCTGTGAGGGTTGGGTATGGGGACAGGGTTGGGGTAGGGTAAAAGAAAATACAGTTGGTACTAGGCTTGGGCGGTATCCAAATTTTGATACCATCAAACCTCCTCCCTATTTTACCTCGGTATACGGTATTACCGTGCATAATAAAAAAAATTATGACATAAGGCTCAGACAACGTCACCAAAATTATGCTTTATTCGGAAATTTATTCCCGCACTGAAAGAAATCTGGTCAGGTCCCGCAGCTCCCGTGGTACAGCAGCGGGAGTGAAGACCTCTAGTTTGTATATTCCACGTCTCCTTTCTCATTCAGTCGAAACCCGAAATACTGCCAGAGTTTGTGTTCTTTTTCGAGACCTGGTCACTTGGTCTTGCCGTCTTACCTCTCTCTCTCCACCACACTGTTCCGTGATGAGAATCACGCATACGCATTTTTAGGCATTAAATAAATAATATTTAATATTTAATACTTGTCTCCATATAAGTGCATTGTTTTTTATGACGGTATTGAAACTGACAACGTTGCTATTTTTAGATCCCGCGGTATGCCATATTACCTTATTACCGCCCGAGCCTAGTTGGTACAGTATAAAAACTATTTTAAAAAACGTAACTCGCAAAAACAAACCTGTGTGTGTCACAAAACCAGTCATAAGCATACATTTATGGAAATTGACATTGATATTTGACTTTTATACAAAGCTGAATTTTCCATTGATGTATGGTTTGACAGGAAAAGAAATTATTTGAATATTTGGCTGAGATATAACTATTTAAAAATCTGAAGTTTGAAAGTTTAAAAAATGTGATTTAAATTAATTCAACATAGGCTCATTCTGAAAATCTAGCCCTATATACTGTAAGAATGGGTTTTATACTGTAGTTTTGCCGACTGACTAAAAAGTTATCAGTATGTTGGTAAAAAACTGTACATTCTAGTCAAATCATTCTTCTGCAATCTAATACCAAAAACGGAAATAAGGGCAGTATTAATAGCTAAAATGTGGGAGAGTGTAGATATTATGTGATTGTATTGTATTGTATTATGGAGCAATTAAGTGTTGATGTTTGATCAAAATTCATTCACAAATACTTGAAAAAGATAATTTAATGACAGTAACTTGCTATGGTTACAACTGAATTAATTATAAATAACTGTCTAAAATCATAAAATATGAAATGATAAAAACATGTGATAATAATTGTACCCAGTTACCAGAGGTAAAAGGGGAGACAGGGGGAGGGAGAGACAAAGAAAGCAGGTAGGCCTCAAAGAAAGCCTAGGAGCAGTAGAGCCAGAGAAGATAGACTCCAGAACAGGAGAGAAGCTGAACAGGAAAGCGCAGAGCAGAAAAGAGACAGAGCAAAGTTTACCAACTATTTTGTATCTTTCTTGACCATGTAACCAAAGCCCAAATACTGAGACATTCAAACTGACCAATCAACATGTGACCACATCGTAAAACCCCCAAAGTCCAAGACATGTTTTGCCATATAAACAAATGCATAAGATAATTTAGACTCTTACAACACGTTTCTGGAGATCGCGAAGCATGTAGCCAGAGCTACGTATGGCTGTATTTCATCTTTAAAATGAACACCACAGGGTGGTATGGCGCCATTCCTTTTCGTGCTTTCCAGCTGACCGATTACCTCCGTATGGACAGCTGTTACCAGTTTGTCTGGTAGCTCAACACGTTTGTCGGCAGACTTGAGACTGAGTTGACCACAAAAACAGGGTTCCAGTCCTGTGAAGAACGGTTCCAGAAAGGAGGTAAGACAAAAACAGAAGCCAAAAAAAGAATAAACAAGTAAATAACAGGGTGAGAATGTGGTAAAATCTGAAATGTGGTAAAAATCAGGCGAGGGCTTTTCTTTTTCTGGATTGCTTTTTAAAACACTGCGCTTGGGTTTAGGGAAGGGGGTGGCCGGGTCAATCGGTGCTTTTTAAAACACTATCAGTTGGGTTTAGGGAAGGAGGAGGGTGGGTCAGTCATTTAGTCAGTCAGTCCACAGCAGCCTCTGGTGGATTTATGTGAAAACAGCAGGCGTGAATGGCACTTGCGAGAGAAATTTGAGAACTCAAAAAGCATACACAGCGGCCCCTGGTGGATTCGCGAAAACAAAAACTGCAAAAAACATAGCTCTTGGGATGTATTTTGTGCTCTCCAGAAATGTATATAGCAGTACGTAATCAGAATGAGCCTGGGTTAAAATTATTACTTAGCAATGCATATTACTAATCAAAAAATAAGTTTTGATATATTTACAAAAGGAAGGTTTCAACATGTCTTCATGGAGGATAGTCTATATTAATATTCTAACTAATGATTTTTGGCATATAATTAAAATGAATTATTTTGACTCATACATTGTATTTCTGGCTGTTTTCCTATGCAACATAACATTTTTTGGACTGAGGTTAAAATATACTGTTTATATGTATATACAGCAGTACTAGCATGAATACTAGTAGTGCTAATATCTTATTTGTGAGTTTGGATAACTAAAAAAATATAAAACTGAGCTAATTGAATCAATTGAGCAAATGCCTATTTTCATTGATGATCACCAGGAATTCTACACAGAAAACCCCCTGAAATGTCCAGATTATGGCCGCATCATCAATCAGCGCCACTTCAAGAGACTGATGTCACTGATGGAGGGCAGCAGCATCGCTGTGAGCGGTGAACACAATGAGGCTGAGTGCTACATCGGTATAGTTCAGCCACTCTGTTAAAGCTAATGCTAATAACTCACTACAAGGACTTTTAGAAGACTATGAGTGAGTTTGATTTAGTGTGTACTTTTAACGTAATGGCCATTTGAAACTTTAATGTACAAAAGCTGCACATTTTGTTGCCTTATATTGCTATCTGCTGTCATATTGTTACAAAAAAATGATCATATTCATAATAAACAAACTGGTTTGTAGCATAAATAGCTTTAGCGCTAATTGTAACTTTGTTATTCTCATAGTAATTTAAAATAGCAGCTAATATCAGAAGTCTTGGATGTTCATAGCAAACAGCATATTTTAAAACATATGTTTCTTCATGATGCAACAGCTCCAACAGTACTGAGAGACGTGAAGCCTGATGCCAAGGTGATGCAGGAGGAGATCTTCGGCCCTCTGCTGCCCATCGTGACCGTAAACAGTGTTGATGAAGCCATCAAATTCATCAACCAGAGGGAAAAACCCCTCGCATTGTACATCTTCTCTTCAGACAAGAAGGTTTATATTTACATTTCATTCATACTGTAGAGTAGGGCTTTGCAAACTATGACGCAAGTTCTTGAAGACTTTGTACATCAGCACTCAATTATTCCAGTGTTGAACATGTTATTTAAACATCTCACAAATAGTAACTGAGTTAGTAACTGAATTACATCATTATAAAAGTAACTAATTTGCAGGGAAAGTAACTGCAAAAAATGCACAAAATATATGTTGAATCGAATGGACACTAAATTAAATAAATTATTATTAGCAAATATTCTCAGTTCTATACTTATATTAATGTAGCTGTAGGACAATGTGAGAGACACTTATCAAATTTAATATTTCATTGTAAATATTATGATTTCTATAGTGGAACAAAAAAACTAAATAGATGGTTCAGAAATTTTTGTACTTACAAAAAAAATTCTAAAAATAAATGATGCTTTTTAGAAAATGTAACAAAATTAGCGTATAAATATTGCAGTGTTTGTGTGGGTTTCCTCCGGGTGCTCCGGTTTCCCCCACAGTCTAAAGACATGCGCTATAGGTGAATTGAATAAACTAAATTTATTTATGTGTGTGAATGAGTGTGTATGGATGTTTCCCAGAACTGGGTTGCAGCTGGAAGGGCATCCGCTGTGTAAAACATATGCTGGATAAGTTGATGTTCATGTGGCGACCCCTGATTAATAAAGGGACTAAGCCGAAAGGAAAATGAATGAATGAGTGAATAGTACAGTGTTATTTTTGGAGTATTGTTTAGAGTACTGTTATATTTATATGAAATATAAAAATAACATTGACAGCTTTCCACAGTTGAAACAAAGATTCTGTGAATACATAAGATGGACCTAGTGTATATTTCAGCCTGCTTATTTCAGCAAACCTTCTAAATGATCTAATGTTTTAATCCCGGTAAACTATATTAAATCACTTTCACATCCACTCACATCAGCTCAATTACAAATTCTATATCAATTATATGACACATTTTATTGTGTGTAATGGTTGTGGGAAACAGTAATTTATTTGATTACTCGTTACTGGAAAAAAGTACTTTTTTGTTACAGCGTTTTTTTTTTACGTCAATATTCCTATCACTGGGAATCTTCACAGGGCTCCAGGCTGCTAGTAAATGGTCACATTTTGCTAGCTTTGTTTCTGCTAGTGGGTTATTAGAGGCTGCTCTGGCGCCACTACTAATTATCAAAAGTGATAGATGATGACATTCTGTTGAGAATGAGATACATCACAGAACGCACCAGAAACAGAGTGAAGCAGCTCTGAACAATGTATTTTCCTGTCCACATTGAGATGCTGTTTTTAAGAAATGAAAATCTTTTTGAAGCCCCTTTCCATAGTGAAAAAAACAAAATTGTTCGCAAATGATGAAGCATTTAAGTCATGCGACCAATTCATCTATACTTATGTTACAAAGGTATTCAATATTTAAAATGTATAATGTAATTGAACTACTGCATTTGTGTCATTTTAATTGAATTGCAATTTTAATTTGAACTAAATGTCCTCAGATTTCTTCATAACAACAGACAACAATAGACTACTGTTTTGCTACAGTAGTGAGGCTGTTATACTTGTACATGATAATCTGCAAATGTGCAAAAGGCAAAGCTGTTACATTTTTATAGATAGCACTGTTTTTGTTCATGAAAATAAATTCTTATCCCAACTCACACCCATGCTATAAGTTTCTAGCAAACATGATATTATTTTTAAACTTGTAATAGAGCCATATTACATGTACTGTGCTAGCAAACCAATCAAACCAAATTGCAATAATTGATAAATTTCTTTAATTTGACAAACTAAAGAAAAAAGCTCTCTACCAAACCAGGATTCGTTTCCCATTTAAGTTTACAAATATTTTGATTGAATATCGTTGTGTAGGTGGCTCCTAGAATGAAAAGGTTTTTAAACTCCTTTGAGAAAGATGTTGTTTTGCTTCAGACTGCTGTACTAAACTGTAGTGTGATTGCAGTTGATCGACAGAATGATAGCAGAGACCTCTAGTGGTGGAGTGATGGCCAATGACTGTTTGATGCACTTCTCTGTCAGCTCTCTGCCTTTTGGGGGAGTTGGTAAGTGTTAATAATCTTTCTGTTTACCTTACTTTTGTAAAGCATAAACTCTTCTAAAGCATAGAAATACCATAATATGTTTACAGATATTTAAGAAACATAGTAAGTGAACATACTTGTTTATCTAAAAACAATGCTAAAGTCAGTTATTCTCCTTTGAAAATGTGTGCTCCTTGTCAGAATAACTGTATTTATTTTGAACTTTGCAACCAGCCTGTTGCCAGTTTATATTTATTATATTTCAGCACCCTGGGTTGCCTTCACAGAAAACACAGCATATTTTATTTCAGCCATAAAGGCTGCCTCAATGTATGTGACCAGTAGCAGCCTCCGAAATGAGATGCAGTTTATTTATAAAAAATACACATGTTATAAAAAATCCACATGAGGTGATTTTTAATTAACAAGTAATACAAAAAAAACAATTATTACAAACGTAAAAATATAATGAGGAAAAAGGAAAACGAGTAGTCACTTTAAGAGTATCGGTTTACAACCCTAAATCAGAAAAAGTTGGGACAGTATGGAAAACGCAAATAAATAAAGAAAGTGATGATTTCCAAATTTATTTTGACATGTATTTCATTGCAGACAATATAAACACAAAATTGCATATGTCATGCATATTTCAACAAGACAATGCAAAACCACATTTTCACATATTACAAAGTCCTGGCTGCAGAGTAAGAGGATACAGGTACTTGACTGGCCTGCCCGCAGTCCCGACCTGCCTCCTCTAGAGAATGTGTGGCCCATTTTGAAGTTCAAAATGCGACAACGAAGACCCCGTACTGTTGCCCACCTTAAGACTTGTTTGCAGGAGTAATAGGCCAAAATTAATTCAATTCAATTCACCTTTATTTGTATAGTGCTTATACAATGTAGATTGTGTCAAAGCAGCTTCACATAAAAGGTCATAGTAAATTGGAACAGTGTAGTTCAGTTTTCAGTGTTTAAGTTCAGTTCAGTTTAGCTCAGTTCAGTGTGGTTTAAAAATCACTACTGAGAGTCCAAACACTGAAGAGCAAATCCAACGATGCGCAGCTCTACAGATCCTGGACCATGCAAGCCAGTGGCGACAGCGGAGAGGGAAAAAATTACACCTGAAACACTTCATCACTTGGTGTCTTTTGTCCCTAAGCGTCTTTTAAGTGTTGTGAAAAGGAATGGGAACATTACAAAGTGGTAAATGCTTTACTGTTTCAATTTTTTTTAAATGTGTTGCAAGAACCAAAATTGGAATACGTGTATACTTTGAAAAAAAAACAATAAAATCATGAGGAACACATAAAATAGTGTTTGTTGTATTGTCTGCAATGAAATACAAGTCAAAGTAAATTTAGAAATCAACACTTTCTTTTTTATTTGCGTTTTCCATACTGTCACTTTTTCTATTTAGGGGTTGTAGATAACACAGTAACTGTAATTAGTGGTAACAAACAAATACACATACATATATACACAAACCCAAATAAATGAAATAAGTAGTGAACATTTTGAAAGAAAATGACCAAAAAATTATATTCTGTAATAAAAAATTGTATAATCTTTGTAAATGATAAATGTTCATTTTTGTGTGAACTGTCCCTTTATGTTTTGTTTCATTCCGATAAATCTGTGACTTTTAAAAATAAAAATGTAAACAATTGCCAACAGCCCTTTTCATGTCCTGAAGTAGAGGAGAAATTTAGCTCATTTTGTGTCTATGGTTTGTCAGCTGTGTAGTGTGTGCCGTATGTGACATCTTTGGCTCCCTCTGCAGGTGACAGTGGTATGGGCCGTTATCATGGCCAGCACGGCTTTGATAACCTGAGCCACATGCGTGGGGTTCTGCTCAAGCAGTTGAAGATGGAGGCAGTCAATAAGATGCGTTATCCTCCACACACCGCAGATAAACTGGGCTGGGCTCGATTCTTCATGGTCAGACATGTCGACTTTGGCAGCCTGGGCCGCATGGCGATGTTGGCTCTGCTGGTGGTGTTTGCTGCAGTCATCATACAGGTAACACACCATTAGAAATACTATTTTTAGAGTTATTAACCATCATAGCCTTGTATTCTATATTAATTACTCTATTATGCTTATGTGTGTGTACAATATTCAAAGTGTTATTATATTTTATGCTAAATATATTCATAATTATATATGTTATATATAATTGTTATATTGTTATTAAATATTAGATAATAATATATTAGTAATATTGTGATATTAGTAATATATGTGTTTATTATATTATATTATATTATATTATATTATATTATATTATATTATATTATATTAGTAAAAACGGTTTTAAATAATTTTGCTGAATGAGCAAAAATGAACAATAAACGGATCTCTGACCAGTCTCATCAGATTTTAAGGCTACTATACAAGTGTCAGTTTTAAATTGAGCCATACTTTTATTTTATTTATTAATTTGTTTTTTTGTTTTTTCAGAGATATTTTACTGACTAAGAATGTGAATAATATGAAGAATCCTTCCCTTCACCTCAAACTCTGGTCAGACAGTGTGTGGATGGACCTGAAGTGCTGCTTCTCTCCTTTGCCTTAGTTTTATTATAATGTCCGTCATTCATTTCAATCATTCAATATCTAGAGCACTTTAATCAGTGTTTATTTTAGGATACGCTCATTTTATGTAACACTCTCATCATCTTGTCCATGACTGGGATGTTTTTAATGAAGGATATGAAGGTCTTACAACAGATTTAATGATTTGTTTTTCTAAACTAAATAATAATATATAACCTATACTCTGAACAAGAAGACCAGGATTTTAAAGATATACACATTTCAAACAGAAATCTAAATGTGAGTTTTGTGAACCATTAACAGATCGTTTGAGCTGCAGTTGGGTGGTCCGCTCATGTTTATTTATGAAGGATTTTAAGAAAATATTGTCTAAAGTCTAGAATGTTTTACATTTTACTGGAGAGTTCGTGCAAAAATGAATCTTTTGTCATCATTTACTCCTAATGACATCTAAAATCTGTTTGTCTTTTCTTTTTGTGAAGAAATTTTTAAAAATAGTAATGGTGCGCTTTTTATTTTATTTTTTTACAAAGCAAGATGCCAGAAATTTGGTGTACATCGCTACATTTTAGGTAATGTTCAATTTTTGGCTTGTTCGTGCCATCATTTCCTTTTTGTGATATTAGATTGTGTGCCGTGATTTCCGTTGTTTACAAGACTTGCATCTATGCAATAACCAAAATATTTCTGCTAATAACTGCTAATGGGGCTTGTAACATGTATTACTGGATACATGTATACATGGATAATTATCCAAGTTAATGTCAGAACATATAATGTTGACTGCCAACCTGAATCTATAATAACCCTTTTTTGAGATTTCGAATTGGCCAACCTAACTTTACAAATATATCGCCACCTGTTGTTTGCTTTTGACTGTGCTTCTTAGTGGGTTTTTTTTTTTTTCGTGTTTTTATTTCAGATAACATTATCAGAAATTTCATGAACTTAAACTCAGATACAAAGCTGAAATAAACACAGGGGAAATTTGAGAAGGAACTAAACGAAATACTGTTATATCAATGAGAATCAATCATTTATTTTAATAATGTATTAGGTTATTGCCCAAACTGCTCAAGAAAGCCATTAAAAGTGCTTTATATATTGAAGCTAATTTAAATGTTAATATTTACATATAATAATAATTAACAATTATTAACAAATAATTAATAATAATAATAATAAATATTTAATATAATAATAATTAACAATTCTAAAGTATTTGGATATATAATCTAAATAATTATAATTCATATCATTTAAACAAATTATTAGCAGCAAAAATGTTTTTAGTTAAAAAGATTTTAATATGTGGCAAAGAAATCCACACAGAGACTGGGAGTGGCTTTATTGCATCAGTTATATGTCACTTTTCTCACAGCGGATTGGTCCAGTTTTGTTTTGCGATCTCTAAACCAGAATAGCTACAACCTGCTCCGGTGCAGGTTAACCATGTATCATAAGTTACTGTGGTGACAAAACCTGATCAAAACCGACCCGCCTTCTTGAGCCAGAACACTCAAACTAAACATGAACTTACCTGAGTAAAAACCAAAACCGGCTTTGTGCAACAGGCCTCTGAACTCAAAAGTATTATTTTTGTTTTGTGTATAATTTGACTCTCAAAAATGACGTTAACTCTTGGTTTGCATTTTATCCTTGACCAATAACCACCGTTCTAGACTGAATATGAGTAAATTAACACCAAATTTTCATTTTTGGGTGAACTGTCACTTTAGGAAAGCAGAACTTTCTACAAAATACCTGACATTTCACTGTGAATCATGCTCATCTTTTACAGAAAAAAAATATTTTTTTAAATAAGCTTCACATGTTAAAATCACACATGGATGAAATGTGGAACATGTGAAACTAATGAAATGTGTGATTTTGGAACATTTTTGGATTACACTTAATTTTAAGGTGTACTTGTTACAGTGTAACTATTCAATCGATTAATCAGTTAATTAATTACATGTTCTTAGGGCTAGAATGCCATTTAGGGTTAGTTACATGTAATTATGCATAATTAATTGTAATTACTGCAGTAAGCACAAGGAATGTGTAATAGTGATAACTTTTTAAATAAATTATCACTTTTTGCATTAGTTTTTTCACATGAAATTTTTTTTAACTTAGGCTCATTCTGAAAACGTAGCCCTATATGCATTTCTGGAGATCATGAATTATGTAGCCAGAAGTACATGTGGCTGCATTTCTTCTTTAAAGCGAACACTACGGGGCGGTATGACGCTGTTTCTTTTCTCACTTACCTGCTGACTGCTTACCTCCGTATAGATTGCTTTCCCACTGTTACCAGTTTGTCCAGTAGCTCGCCATGTACATCTGCAGACGCAGAGTGGAGTTGACCACGATAACGGGTTTTGAGTCCAGGGAAAAACGGTTCTAGAAAGAGGTTAAGACAATAATTAAGGCAAAAAATAAAACAAACAAGTAAATAACAATGTGAGAATATGGTAAAATCTGAAAACGTAGAAAAAATCAGGTTAGGGCTTTTCTTTTGCTGGATTGATTTTTAAAACTGTTGGTTGGGTTTAGGGAACTGGGTGGGTGGGTTAATCGGTGCTTTTTAAAACACTATTGGTTGGGTTTAGGGAAGGAGGAGGGTGGGTCAGTCAGTCAGTCGACAGCGGCCTCTGGTGGATTTACACAAGAAGAGCAGGCGCGAGAAATTTGAGAGCTCAAAAAGCGTACACAGCTGCCTCAGATGGATTCGTAAAAACTGCAAAAAACATACCTCCTGGGATGTATTTGGTGCTCTCCAAAAATGTATATAGCGGTACGTTTTCAGAATGAGCCTGGAAAATTTAGCTATTCTAAAAGTAAAAATTTCACGTCTGTTCCACATATGTTCCATGTGTTTTAAAGTGTGATTTTTAACGTTTGTTAAGCTCATATGATGCTAATCTAGTTTTCTGTAAAGTATGTTCTGTGTCTGAAGGATCAATTCATTTGTTTCTCCATTTCCTTTAGTCCTAACATGTGTCTGATACTGTAATAATACCATAGATTTAGAGAGACTTTTATGCAAAATCATTTTTAATGCAAGAATAAACTTGTTCTTACACAGCTGCATGTGGTTTTCTGGTGTAATTGTGCATCTACTGGCAACTCACTGACTGTGTATAGAAATGTTTGCTTGTCTTTTATTATTCTCTCTCCTTTATCCGTCTCTTTGTTGTCCTCCTACACAAACACACAGCAGCTCACGTGGACTGCTTTTCTCCGACACACTGACATATTAACTAGGATGAATCATATTTAAAAGAAAACAAAAGCCTTTTTCAGTCACTCATCGCAAAATGCAAGAGTTGTGTAACAGCTTTCACATATCAAACAGGAAAACAAGCTTTCAACAAGGAGTTTAACACAGATATTCTGATCTTGCTGTGCTCTTTTAAGTTTTTTGTTGTTTTAAGGAGTCCAAGGTCAACCTGAATATTCCCTGCTGGAACGAGGAAGTAAAACAGGTTCTGCAACATGAAACCTGTTTCGATGAAACTGTGTAAAGGCTACGTTTACAGACTTGTAAAAAAAATAGACTTCAGATGAGATGTACAGTAAATATAGCACTTTAAGCATGTTTGGAGAGTCTTGAAAAACACATATGTTTGGTAAATAAGAGAGCGTGTGGTAAATGAACACCTCTCACTGCTGAGACTCAGGTTTTTGGTGTTGTTTGAGTTGGGATGGCCTGTGGAGGTGTTGAGGTGTCAGATGTCAACATGACACTGGAGACAGGTGGACAATGAGGAGGACAGAGACACGATATGTCTTATTTATTGTTGTCTTGGTGGCACTGATTTTGTTAAGCGCAATGGCAGCACAGTTCGTAAACTCAGCATGTTATTGGTATTAAAACAATATTTTATTAATAAAATAAAATATATAAAAAACATTTATATATTTATCTTTATTAAAAAGTATAAATAAAAAGTGAGTCAAAATTTATCATTATAATAAATAAATAAACTATGTTACAATAGAGCACTAATTTAAAATTTGCATTTAGTTTCGACTGGATCCAAATAACTCCAATTAACATAATCTTTAATAAAGTAGGTCAATTCAGAAGTTGTGACAACACAACAAAATGGCTAAATGTTGTAACTATTAAAGTGATTAAATAAAGGAATAAGGAAGCTAAAATTGAAATAAAAATGTCTTCATACTTTATAAAACTTTAACAATCACAAATGGTCTAAATATATACTATTAAAATGGAAAAAATAAAAATTAATAAATAATAATAATATACTGAAATAAAGAATGAACAAACATTGTATATAGACAGCCTATTAAATTACAGATAGCTAATAATTGAAGAGTTTAGATGCACAAACCTCTAAAAGCCATCTGATATGTTCCTCTAAAATTTACATTTTTCTCCGACTCCTGTGTGTAGCCTAAATAATTTTACTTTTATAGTGACAAATAAGTTATTTTCATTGCCTTCAAAGTGAAATAACTGAACATAAATATAGAAGGCTTCCAAAAATGGTCATTTTAGGAGAACATTTCAGATGGCATTTAGAGGTTTTTGCATCTGAACTCTTCTGATCTGAATATTCAATCTGAATATTTACCATTAATAAAATGTTTAATAAAAATTGCAGCTAAAAGGGAATCTGCCACATAAAACACATGCCAAAGCAATTGGCGGTTCATTCCACTGTAGCAACCACTGACAAACCAAGGACTAAGCTGAAGTATACTGAATACGTTTTAATAAAAAGAATAGTCTCAGTGAGACTAATATAAAAAAAGTTGCCCAACAGTGTTTATTTTGTTTTGATGTACCTAAAATATACCTCAGCTCTTAAAATAATTTCTTATATTATAATAATGGACGTTTTAAAAGCAAAAAGCATATCAGATTATTTGAAGTAAAAGCAATATGAGCACGCTTACAGTGACAGGTGTGTAGTATGTAGCCCCGCCCCCTGAGACTGATGTGGGCGGGGCATTGAGCGGACGGACAGTTGAACAGTAAACATTGAGCTTCACCTGCTCTGCTCAACACGGAAATCACCGACAGCCTTGTCACTGTCACACCGGTGAATAAACCATTAACCTTCTCACAGAATTCCTCACCTCTGGACCTCACGTCATTGGTAAAGTTGTATCTCAGCAGTATTACACTGCGCAGCGGCTCTCTATAATGCCGGGTCTGGATCTGAAGTTTCTGGAGAGACCGCGCCGGAGGTTTTACTGCCCGCTGTGCGAGAAGCCGATGCGGGAGCCGGTGCAGGTCTCCACCTGCGGACACCGCTTCTGCGACACCTGCCTGCAGGAGTACCTCAGGTAAAACTACACTTGCTCTCTTTCTCTCTCACACGCACACACACACTACATGGCAAAGAATAATGGAAATATATGCAAAGTCAATGTTTAACGCACGCTGTGATGTCCACGTGACGTCCCTGACTCCCTGTAAAACACTGACTGGATAGTAAGTGTTCAGATCAGAATATCATCTGGGTCACTGATAAATAATGAAAGGGGGAGAAAACAATAAAGAAGAAGAAAAAAGAAGCAATACAAATGGTTAGAAATAATTTTAGTTGTATTGAAATGTTTTGTATGTAGTTTAAAACATGTAGTCTCTAAATCTATTTGTATGCAATAGACTATAATAACAAAAACATGACTTCAAAATGTAGCTTACTTTAAATATATTTTATACATTTAATGATGTTGAAAAATACAAAAACGTGAAATAAAAACTAATGCTATTTACTTGATAAGGTATTTAAACTCTAATAGCTAAAACGGAAATAAAAATTATTCAAATCTGTTAACCTATATGTAGATAATTATACAACAAATAATGCTAATACAATAACTAAAACATAACATATTAGACATTCCATAAATACGAAATTCCAAATATAAACCAAAGTATAATTAATATAAATATATTTTAATATTACACTTTTTAAATATACTGTATTTACTTTGAAACTTTAAAATATGTGATTACCTCAAAGATGTGAAACGCTCTAACAATGACAAGCAATGGCTATGATAAAAATAAGCTTATAAATATACTGTGTGTGTGAAAAGAAAAAATTGGTGGATAAAATGGGACTAATACACACCTGAAAAGGTGATGCTGCCACAATACAAAGCATTATATATATATATATATATATATATATATATATATATATATATATATATATATATATATATATATATATATATATATAAATTTTATGTGTACTAATATAAGGCATAATTTAAAAATAATAAGTATTTATTCATTTGTTTGTTTGTTTGTTTAGTGATGGACCATTGAATTAAAAAAAAGCTTAATACAGACCCAAAAAGGTGATGCGTCCACAATACAAGTAGTAATTAAAAAATAATAATATTTATTTATTTATTTGTTTTGTTTGTTTGTTTTGTTTTTTTGGTAATGGGTCTTTGAGCTATTTAAAATGTGACTAATACACAATGAAAAGGTAATACTGCTAAAACAAAGCATAATAATTAGATTTATTTATTTGTTTGTTTGTTTATTTATTTATTTATCTTGTAGTTTCAGTATCCAACAAAAAAACCTTTATTAAACAAATTTTTGATTAGAGTTCGTAAATTGAAAATGTCTTCAAGTTACCATCTGCATTTCTAATGTGTTTTTAAGATAATTGAATAGATGTGTTTAATTGTCTATGTAAAAAGCATCACTTAAAAATAATTGCCTGTATGACAAAGTACAATAAACAAACGCCAAACAGGCCGAGCAAGATGTCCGAGCTGCACTAAATCCCTCAGGCTACAGACTGTCTGTCGGTCTCTGAACTGACAGTTTTACTTTGCAACTTTGACATAAAATGACGTGCGTTCCTATGTTACATTTTAAAGTTTAAGAAGAGATGCGAGTATATTCAGACTGCCACAGAAACCTGCTCGTATTTTTTGGATGCGGTCTGAAGAGAGCCTGAAGGGTTTACTAGGAAAGAAAGTATGTAGTGAGTCAGTTTATTTGGTAGTATTGCTCAACTATAAGCATGCAGTTTTGGGTTATGACCCATTCTTTGCATTCCATCTCTTTTCTGACGAGTAGACATATAAATATCAGTCGCGCTGCTTGAAAAGGCTGAAACAATGACAATCATTGTCCTGTGGATGTTTTCACAGTGACTGAAAGTCTTGTCCATTCACATACAATCACGTACACGCTTACACTTAATTCACAGATTATATTCGATTGCTGTTTGTCAGACAATTCACGCAGTGATTTAAAACATGACCATCGAGAGGTATTTAGAGGATAAATTATTGTATGATTTGTCTGCTCTTTTAGTAATAGCTATACTGATAGGTGTATATAAAATATGGTTATATTTATGATATTAAATTGGCACATTGGTGAACATGATAAAGCATGCATCTGCCTTGAGGTGCCCCATCTGCAGTTCTGACTCACTGAGTGTCCTGAACAAAATAAGACATGACAAAACGTGTTTGTTTTGTTCACACTTTATGAATTGTAAAACTTTATATAGTTTAAATTACATTGAAATTAAATGTATTGTTTTTGCCAGTGTTTTTCCTTTAGTAGAAAAAGTCATGATTTGACAATGAAAGGTTTTTATATTAATTAAGCTACTATAAAAAAAAATTAGAGTTCCTTATTAAATGTTTATATATATATATATATATATATATATATATATATATATATATATATATATAGTTTTCTTAATTTCATTCATTCATTCTCTTTTCGGCTTTAGTCCCTTTATTAATCAGGGGTTGCCACAACGGAATGAACCGCCAACTTATCCAGCATATGTTATTACACAGCAGATGGCCTTCCTGTCGCAACCCAACACTGGGAAACACCTATACACACTCTTTCACACACACGTACACGATGGCCAAGTTAGCTTATTCAGTTCACTTATACCGCATTTCTTTGGACTTTGGGGGAAACCGAAGCACCCTGAGGAGACCCATGCCAACACGGGGAGAACATGCAAACTCCATACAGAAATGCCAACTGGCCCAGCTGAGGCTCGAACCAGCGACATTTTTGTTGTGAGGCGATGGTGCTACCCACTGTGCCACCGTGATGCCCTGGTTTGCTTAATTTACATTTTTTAAATGTCACAGTTTTATTTGAACAAACATGCAAACAAATAAATACATACGTAAATATAAATGGACATTTATGGCAGTAATATCTAATTTTTTATGTCATTAATTTCTTATTTTCATTAGTAGAAATTCATTCTTTGAATAGAAAGAGTTTAGAATTAAAATAATATAAATATAAAATTCATTTACATATTTTATTTTTAATAATGTTTCCAATAATAAACTCTATATATACAGCGTGTTACAGAGATAGACTGCTTAGTTTACATTTTACAAATTTAGATTTATCCTTTTTATTAAATAATTACAATAAACAAGTTTTTATGCAGTAATATGCTTTTTTACTTAATAGAAATTTACAATTCAATAATCAATATTTAAAATTTAAATGAAAGCCTTTGTTTTGGTTTTCCATTTGAAAATATCATGATTTTAATGAAGAGGATATCTTAAGCAAATATTTATCAATGAACTCAACAAATTTCACCAAAAATGACCATATTTCATTATCAAAAAATTTGTTGCATTAGAAACAACACATGTCACTTCTGACAAATCTTGTCATTTTAAAAAACGTGTATTAAATTGGGTTGCAAAAACTGCAACAGCATTCAAATAATGAAAGATCTTTATTAAAGTCACTATGTGTGCAGTTTTTATGTCATTTTAAATAAAGTTGCACAAGTATGGGCATGCCTCAAAAATGCAGCAGTTGGATTTTCCATCTTCTTATGATGAAGCTCCTCTGGACTTTTGTGAAAATTCCCAACAGGATTTTGAAATGACGCTGTGCTTCAGTGTCACACGTAATGGAAAGATCGCAGCTCTATTAATATATGTGGTGTTGGTCGTTCTGCTTCCCCATGTTATGTATGTGAGGGATGATTCAGTGTCGTCCTCCTGAAGGCCTCCGTCAGCCTGTGGTGTAGGAGGTGATTCTCCAGTTCCTGTCAAATCAATTCCACTGTGAATCATTCAGGCTTCATGATGTGGAGGCTTCAGTCGGAGGCAGTTTTTTAACCTAAAACATATCATGTAAAAGTTCAGCAAATGCAAATCACATTCTAACACATTCCCGTGTACAGTAAGTGTTGCTTTCTGTTATGTTGAAAAGCAAAAACACAAAACAAATTCAGCATCTGAAAAAAAATGTGATTGAAAGACTTGCTTTTATAGTGAGTTCCAGTTTTGTTTCTTTGTTGCCATTATACATTGTAAAACAGTATATGTTCATTAGCAATTTTCATATTTTGTGATTCAGAAGTGTTTTCCATTTATTTACGGTTGTGAATTGCATTATGGGACATTAATCTTGGCTCAGTCAACTTTTGATGTTAAAAATTCAACTCTACAGTTTCACAAAGTGACATTTATTGACATTTTTTTTGTAGTTTGAAACAATATAATGTATAAGAAATAATATTTGGAGAAATATGTCTGTAAAATGTAAAATGTACTTTCAATGTATTATAAGGTTTTTGTAGGGTAATATACAACACAAACACAGACAGTATATCACTTTAAACTATTGAAAATGTCAATAAAAGTCACTTTCTTGAAGTTTTTAAGGTTAAAAGTTGTTGGAAGAAAGATCAAGGTCCCATAATGCAATTCAAAAGCAAAATAAACAGGGAAATACTAATAAACAACAGAAAACTGATAATTTACAGAGTTTTTACACTGTAAATTTATAAACATATTTTCTATGGAGATTCTTCATTGACAGTCCCAAAATATGCAATGTAGCTTTTACAATATCATTGATATTACCATACAGATTCAATAATCTGACTCACTTTTTTAATGTATTTAAATAGTGAAGGAGTGTTCACGTGCCCAGAAGACCAGCTGCCACTGGATTATGCAAAAGTGAGTACTCATTAAAATTACTGCTGTGCAAAGATGAATCACATCCAAAATAAAGGTTTGTGTATACATAATATATGTGTGTGCTCTGCATAATTATTATGTATATATAAATACACATATGCATGCATATGTTTATTTATATTTAGATATAAAATATATACTTGTAAGATACAAATAATACATCAAAATTTAAATATCTATGTAAATATTTTTTGGGGGGGACAATGCGGTGGCTCAGTGGTTAGCACTGTCACCTCATAACAAGAAGGTCGCTGGTTTGAGTCCCGGCTGGGCCAGGAGGTGTTTCTCTGTGGAGTTTGCATGTTCTCCCCGTTTGGGCATTGGTTTACTCCCCGTGCTTCGGTTTCCCTCACAAGTCCAAAGACATGTGCTATAGGTGAATTGAATAAACTAAATTGGCCGTAGGGTAGACTCTGTGTGAATGAGAGTGTGTGGGCATTTCCCAGTACTGGGTTGCAGCTTGAAGGGTATCCGCTGCGTAAAACATGCTGGAATAGTTGGAGATTTATTCCGCCGTGGCGACCTCTGAAATAGAGACTTTGCCTAAATAAATGAATGAATGAATATAAATATTTTTGTTGTGTACAGGATATTGTCATTTCATTTTTATGTATGAATGTGTATTATATATACATAATAAATATACAGTTGAAGTCAGAATTATTAGCCCCCCTGAATTATTTACCCCCCCTCCCTGTATATTTTCCCCCCTTTTTCTGTTTAACAGAGAAAAGATCTTTTTAGCACCTTTCTAAACATAATAGTTTTAATATCTCATCTCTAATAACTGATTTATTTTATCTCTGCCATGATGAAAGTGAATAATATTTTACTAGATATTTTTCAAGACACTTCTATACAGCTTAAAGTGACATTTAAAGGCTTAACTAGGTTAACTAGGCAGGTTAGAGTAAGTAGGGAAGTTATTGTATAACGATGGTTTGTTTTGTAGACAAATCGAAAAATATATAGCTTAAAGGGGCTAATAATTTTATCCTTAAAATGTCAATGTCTTTGGTTCCTTTTCTGGACTTTGAATGTCTCAGGAAAAATGTTAATTTGGGTGTAAACTAACACTTTAAATAGACTGCTATGCTTTTCAAATGTTGCATGTTTTACTCCAGTACATATTCATGAATGTGTTATTGTCATTGCAGATTTTTCCAGACATGGAGCTGGAACAGCAGATTCTCTCCCTGCCCATTCGCTGTATCCACAGTGAGGAGGGCTGTCGCTGGACTGCACAGAACAAGCTCCTTCAGGTGAAAAACATGGCCTATTACAGTATGTACATACAAACACAGATCTCAGCCATACTTGTAGATGCTTGTGCACACAGCCTTCTGATTGTGGTTTCTGTATGGTTTCTGGAATCCCAGGGAAGTGCTAGCCTATTGCTCTGCATGGCATTCAACACACAAAAAAACAGCAGTTAGCCTATTCACAAAACTATTTTTACTAAAGAGTATGTGTTTTAAACCTTCATTGTCATTACAATGGAATTTTGGAGGCCTGAAATAAAAAAAAAAACATTTAAAGTGCTATCATACCCAAAGGTTTACATTCTTAATTACCTGTTTTTAAATGGTCTGTGTCTAAAAGTGAGGGGGACGTAAGACATTCTGAAAGATCATGTGACGCTGAAGAGTAAACTCATGACTATACTTTAAATTAAGTTTACCTATTAAAACTTTAAAATAACATTTTGCATACATTTCTCAATAGTACATTTTTTCTGCATTAGACTTGTT
Organism: Danio aesculapii; assembly: GCF_903798145.1. NCBI lineage: Eukaryota > Metazoa > Chordata > Actinopteri > Cypriniformes > Danionidae > Danio > Danio aesculapii. The sequence continues at coordinate 12,300,241 of NC_079455.1, read as the reverse complement.
AAAAAACAATTTTTCAAAATTGTACCCAATCAAATCTTAGCATATACAGTTGAAGTCAGACTTATTAGCCCCCCTGATTTTTTCAACATATTTCTAAACATAATAGTTTTAATAACTCATCTCTAATAACTGATTTATTTTATCTTGCCATGATGACAGTAAATAATATTTGACTAGATATGTTTCAAGATACTTCTATACAGCTTAAAGTGACATTTAAAGGCTTAACTAGGTTAATTAGGTTAACTAGGCAGGTTAGGGTAATTAGGCAAGTTATTGTATAACGATGGTTTGTTCTGTAGACTATCGAAAAAAAAATGCTTAAATGCTTAATTTTGACCTTAAAATGAATTTTAAAAAATGTAAAACTTTTTATTCTAGCCGAAATAAAACAAATAAGACTTTTGTTATTGTGAAAATTTCCTTGCTCTGTTAAACATCATTTGGGAGATATTTAAAAAAGAAGAAAAAAAATCAAAGGGGGGCTAATAATTCTGACTTCAGCTGTATATAGATGATCTAGATCAATGTTTCTCAAACATGTTTCTGGAGGACCTCCAGCTCTATACATTTTTCATGTCTCCTAAATCAAACACACCTGATTCAGATCATCAGCTCATTAGCAGACTGAAGCACCTACGGTATAATGGGCCTGACAGACAAAAGAGACATCCAAAACATGTAGTGTTGGTGGTCCTCCGTGGTTGAGAAACACTGATCTAGATGAGGATAAAAAAAATGCAAACAGAACTTAATAATTTTGTTGTAAATGACAAAAATAATTAAGTATATTTCAGCATTTTTATTGTTAGTACAGATGGTTCACCCACTGCATCTAATTTTAACAGCCACTTTTTTTTCCCCAAAGATAGGCTCCCAATTTGGAAACTTAAAAAACCTTGGAACTTAAGGTGCTTTTCACTGCATGGTAGAGCACGGTTTGGTTTAGTACGGCTCACCTTGGGGCCTTTTCTACTGCTTTTACACCTTGTAACTGGTACGTTTTAGTGCCACCTCAGGTGAGGTTCCAAGCAAGCCATACTATTACCAAAATGTGACGTAGACACACTGCTCATTACAGATTGGTCATATTTTGGTAGAATCGTCTCTACCAGCATCACTGGGTTTACAACATAAATTGTTTGTTTGCACAAAAAAAAACATTTTTAATCCACCGCAAGTAAAAGATGTAAAAAAATAAATAAATAAAAAAGTAATTATCGTGCTTAGTTAAAAAAGTCCAGACATTCTCTCGTTGGTAGGCGAGGAGCAAATCAAGGCAGAGCTGGATGGAATGACCCAGAATTTAAGAGCAACTATAGCAAGGGTCCCAACCAAATTTAAGCAGTACTAAACTGCAGTGGAAATGCAAACCGAGTTAATCTACACCAAACTGAAATGAGCCAAAACATACCATACTATGTAGTGGAAAAGCAGCTTTAAAAACGTCCTGTTCATAATTAACACTTTGTAGTACCAATCGTTCTTGTATGACTGTAAGCTACAATTAGGTTATTTGCTAAGCTTTGCTAGTTATTCCTGCATAGATTGATGAATGTCTAAAGATTTTGAACTGAATGGATGCATGCGAAATGCTTTGTCCAAGTTATCTTTTAAAGTTAACCCACTCCTGTAAGCCTGATCAGTTAAATTGACTTAGCACAAATGTCTTCGAAAGCAAAACATGCAATAATCACTCAGATATCTTTAATTTTGAAATAATGTTCGGTGTTCTCCTGCAGGCCCATTTGTCGGTGTGTGAGTTTAACGTAGTGTCGTGTCCAAACCGCTGCTCTGTGAAACTGCTGCGTCGTGAATTGCCTGAGCACCTGCAGCACGACTGTGCTAAGAGGAAACTTCACTGCGATCACTGTGGAGAAGAGTTCACCGGAGAGGCGTACGAGGTCAGACATGAGCATTCCTCCATTACTGCTTTCTTACCATCACAGTTCTTTTTTATACTGTAGCACAATGTTTAATTGCACAACATTTTAACATTAATGTTGATATTTGAAAGCACAAAATCGAACAGCCATAACCCAACAAGACCTCGCCCCTTGATATAGTTACTAGACGCGCCCTTTTCTGCTGAGTGGCTGCAAGGGACTTATTTTTATTTTTTAAATTGCTTAGTGCAGCTATAAGTTTAGTATATTTTAGTGATGGTGATGATAATTTTGGGATTGCTATGTATTAATATCAACATGAACAATGTTTAAATCAGGCTTACATTTACTCTAAGGGTTTTGGCAGCTAGAAATGAAATGAAATAACTAATACAAACAAAAATACAACATTCGAGCTTTAATAATTTTATTGTAACAGCCTGGTAAATAGTTAAAGATGGGAGTCGGCATCTATTCAATTTACAAAAGGGATTTTATAAACATAGAAAGGAATTATATGCCAATAACATGTCTCCTTTTTTAATGTTTTAAATAACATGCAACAATTTTCATTTTATGGAAAAATACATAAACCTATGTGTTCAATAATGTTCAATTGTCATTTAGCACAACGGATATATTTTATGTAAAAATCAAACAACATTTTAAACTGCATAAAAAATTTAATATTATGTAAATAAAAGCAAATAAAATAAGTGATCAGACTAAATTTCATTATATTTTAAATGATTAAAACATTTATTGGTGACGAATGAGTAAAACTTTATTGAAAAGTTTAATGTAGGTTGGGGTGAGTGTGATCTGTCCCCTGCCTTCACGACAACACACCAAATTCAGTTAAAGAATTTATTAACAAAAATGAACAATGATGAAACAAAACTGGGAAGCAAAAGTACGCTTAAGGAGGGGGAAAGGTTAAAACAACAAACAAAAGTATACTCTAGCTCAGGGGTTCCCAAACATTTTTTAGCCCGCGACCAATACAATAACAACGGCGATGACTCGCAACCCCCAAATTTCTCTTAGGTGGTTATAAATATACAAACGTTGCTCATACAGCAATAGGCCTATATAAACATGAGCATATTGACAACACAAAAAAGTGCAACAGTCTAACAACCATATCATTTTTATAGTAATTTATTAATTTGGTTAATATTTACCTCAGCTAAATTGACTGGTGGGCACAATGTTTTCAGCACAAGTCTATTCTTGGTTTAATTTTGGAGACCGCCATTCAGAGATCATCCTCAATGTTCAGTTGTGGCCTGTATTTATTTTTAATGTATTTAATTGCCATAAAGGTGTCAGAAAGTTTAACCTGGTGCTATAAAATCAATCTGCTGCAGCTTAAGTTATTGCTGTGCTGTTAATCTAACATAAACACACAATCCTATGAAAAATAATTTAAAGGCTGATGGCTTTTCATTTGCATGTTGTTGTTTTTTACTATTAAAAACATTTTTTTTTTTTTCTGTGGGTTATGGTTAAAATTTGGTAATTCCAAAATTTATTTGACTTTTGGAAATCACCAAGCGACCCCCTGTCATTGTCCTGCGACCCTCCAGGGGGTCCCGACCCCCACTTTGAGAACCACTGCTCTAGCTCATAGGTCTCAAACTCAATTCCTGGAGGGCCACAGTTCTGCACAGTTTTCTTGTGAAGACTGCTCTTGCCATGCCACCTCGGAAGAACGAACTCGGGATACCGCAAGAACAGAGAACGCGTCCTGTGCGTTCTTCCTGATGGTCACATGACCTTCACGCGTTTTTAATGGAAAATTATATAAACATTACATTCATACAACGATTTATTGTTTTTTCCCCTTTTCAAAATATATACTCTGCATAAAAACTTTTCAGATATATGTTGCACAATATAAATAAAAACCAAATACAAATAAAAACCCTTAATGTGTTTATTCCTTTATTAAGATTTTTCATGGTAATGTTTATATTCTCCGTCTCATGTAGGGAAACTCCTGAGGTAAAAAAAAAATTCTGAACTTTAATAATAAATCTAAATAAAATGCTGCCCTTCCCATCTCCAGTCGCAATGACTTCTGGGACGAGCGAGTTCGGTGCTAAACTCTGCATCCATGCGTCCTTAATATTAAGAACACATCCGGGAAGTTTCACGCATCCTCCATTCTTGCGGTCCTGAGTATTGGAATTGAACTTTGGCAGTTGATGATGACGTAACAAGAACACAAGGATGCAAGATTGCTGAAGAACGCATATTGAGAAACACCTTGAACACCTTGATTATTTGGATCAGCTGTATTTGATTAGAGTTGGAGCAAAACTGTGCAGAGCTGCGGCCCTCCAGGAGTCGAGTTTGAGCCCTATACTCTAGCTAGTTAGGGAGTAAAACTGTCTAAACTGACAAAGTAAAATTAAATTAACGACTGAAATGTACACTAACTCCCTAACTAAACATAAACAAGAGAAAAAGGGTTTTAGAAATAAAATGCCACCCACCTCCCTAAGGCTTCCAAACACAAAGTTAAGTTTCAAAGGCAGAGTTTAAGCGGTTTCAAATGCTTTTACAACAGATTTTAACTTCAACAAGTTAATCACAAAAGCGACAATAATCTTTCACAACTCAACCAGGCAGGAGAGAGACCACACTTTGAAAGCAAGCTTGCAGGGCAACGAGCAGCAGGTGCAATTAATTAACCTCCTCTTCTCAACACCTAGCTGAGAAACAGGTAACAAAAAGAGAGGTAACAAAACAGGTAACAGGTAACAAAAACATCATGTAATGTAACAATAATAAATCAATATATATATATATATATATATATATATATATATATATATATATATATATATATATATATATATATATATATATATATATATATATATATATATATACATACATACATACAGTTGAAGTCAGAATTATTTGCCCCTCTGAATTATTTTTTTCCCTAATTTTTGTTTAATGGAGAGATTTTTTCAACACATTTCTAAATATAATAGTTTTAATAACTCATTTCTAATAATTTATTTTATCTTTGCCATGATGACAGTAAATAATATTTGACTATATATTTTTCAAGACACTTCTATACAGCTTAAAGTGACATTTAAAGACTTAACTAGGTTAATTAGGTTAACTAGGAGGGATATGGTAATTAGGCAAGTTACTGTACAATGATGGTTTGTTCTGTAGACTATCGAAAAATAATATAGCTTGAAGGGGCTAATAATTTTTTACCTTAAAATGGTGTTTAAAAAAATAAAAACTGCTCTTATTTTAGCCGAAATAAAACAAATAAGACTTTCTCCAGAAGAAAAGATATTATCAGACATACTGTGAAAATGTCCTTGCTCTGGAAATATAAAAAAATAATAATAAAAATTCAAAGGGGGGCTAATAATTGTGTGTGTATATATATATATATATATATATATATATATATATATATATATATATATATATATATATATATATATATATATATATATATATATATATATATATATATATTTCACATATAGCTGAACTTGAACACTGATCTTCGTATTAAACTGAACTGAATCCGTTGCAATTTAACTAGAACTGCACCAGTATTCAACCACTGCTTTCCTGCTTGCCTGATTTGCTGGAATGTATCTCAATCTGAAATAAATTTATGGCTTTTTTTTCTCTTTTCATCATCTATGTTAAGCTGCTTTAACACAAAGCACATGGTAAAAAGCGCAATAGAAATAAAAATGACTTGACATATTTTCTTGTTTCACATATATTATTTAAATATAATATCAGGCACATGATTTTGAGCTCGCTTGTTATATGACCCACATTTAATCAAGTTTTTCTGCACCTACTCTCAGTAATATTTATTTCATGTTCCTCTCTGTCCTCCTTCAGAATCATCAGGGTGTTTGTCCCGAGGAGAGCGTGTATTGTGAGAATAAATGTGGTGCTCGTATGGTGCGTAGACTCTTGCCCCAGCACTCGGTTTCAGAGTGTCTCAAACGCAAACTTCCCTGCAGATACTGCAAAAAAGAGTTCCTCTATGACACAATTCAGGTCAGTGCACTATATACTCTACCATCCTACATATGAAACATTTATTTACATTTATTATGCCATCAATTGTTTTAGCACAAAAACTGCAATAACTCCTATTTGTCTTTTAGTGACTTATTTCACTGTGTTATTCTTTGGTAAACTAACATGTATTCATTTATTTGAGGTTTCTGGTTGTAGGATAATTGTATTATTTATTTTTAATCAATAATAATAACGTTTGTGGAAAAAACTCACAAATAAATCCATTAGGGATGTGCCAATCAGGTTTTTTTTGCCCTCGAGCACGAGTCATTTGATTTTGAGTATTTACCGATAGCGAACCTGATCCGATACTTCTATAATACATAAAAAATTAAAAGAAGAGCGAAGAAACAGATCCAGGATGTTTCTTTATTTTTGATATAATTCACCTTATTTTAACATTCAACAACTCTGTTAAATATAAGAAAAATTTAATATAAAAACAAAAAGCACCTCAACTTAAAATACCCAGCAGGCAATCCCAAGTTTACATATCTCACAGTTTGCTATAGCAATGTTGTCGTCATCAACTTTATAATACCTCCAGACCGCAGACATACTCGCGCTTTCAGCTTCAAGCTGCTTCCGTTTTCTACATTTAACTAATAGCGTCAAATAACCTTGCCTACAACTGTATGCAGTAATATTATATGTTTAAAAAAGAAATGTAAGGAAAATGGGGGCTTGTCAGGGATTTGCAGCCCTACCCTAAATACCCTCTGAATTGTTACATAAGGCAATCCATCGCAAAGTCTTTGATTTATCTAATGATTTCTTGATCTTACATTACAGAATCATCAGCAGCAGTGTCCACGTTTCCCCATGCAGTGTCCTAACAGATGCGGCACACCAGGAATCACCCGAGAGACTTTAATGGCGCATATGAAGGAGGGATGCAGCACTGCTGTGGTGCTTTGTCCATTCAAAGAGGCTGGCTGCAAACACAGGGTATGACCTGCGGTTATGCATATTTAACATATGTCTTAGATGAGAAATAATGTGGCCATGAAATGTATCTGTCACACTTATGTGTGTCAGTGTATTAGTTGATAATATTAAAGTGCAATAGAAACAAACTGACATTCACTATAACTATTCTCAGTCATGCTTTCAGTTAGCGACACCTAGTGGCAAACTTGAGTATGAGCTGCCAATTGTTAATTGTTAATAAACTTTTTCTTTTGCTTTAATTTGTTGAATATTTTAAATTACAAGTTTAGGAAGCAGTAAAAAAACATTTATAAAATATTTATAAAGTGTAAATGCTAGTTTCTAATTAATAAGAATGTCCTATCTAATAAACACTGATGATGATGAAGAAGACTAACCAATAGTTTTTAACATCTAAACGTTTTTACTATAATTTAAGTACAAATTTTACAGTGACAAGTTTTATTCAGTTATATTCTTAGGCAATACATAAACTAGGTAATAACCTACCCCTGATTATAACCTTTACCCATGTAATAACCACTACTTTCTTAGCCATTTGCAGTGTAGGAGGCTGTTAGAGGCTGACATTTTTTCAGCAGTCCTGAAAAATTACTAGTGCCAACAACTAATAATATGAAAAAGAAGAAGGCTACATGAGAATCATAATCAAAATGGAGTCAGAGATGAAAACTATGCCCTTCTAGGAAAACTATGCTTCAGTTATGTTCACTGAAATTTCTGTGAGGTCTGAAGTTACCAAACATTTTTATGACTTAAAAAAGACAGCATGAAAACATTGTTTGTGTATTTTGTGTGTGTGTGTGTGTGTGTGTGTGTGTGTGTGTGTGTGTGTGTGTGTGTGTGTGTGTGTGTGTGTGTGTGTGTGTGTGTGCGTGTGTGCGTGTGCGTGTGTGTGCATGTGCATGTGCATGCGTGCGTGTGTGTGTGTGTGTGTTTTAGCATGGATGATTTAGATTAAATGTAATGCGTAAAATGCACACTGTTCATATAAGTTGGCTTTGAGTTCAATAAATTAACAAAATAATTACATTTTTGATTGTTTTTAAACCAAGGGTGTCAATGTGAATACTGTATTCAAAACTTTATTATTCAAAACCAGTTCCCCCAAATAAGAAATCACAAAACAGGAGTGGGAGGGGATGGGCGTCTTTCTTCCTGGATTGGGATAGTACATGATTTGTTTTGTGGGATATCTGAAATTTCCATTAACAAGCAGTTAAACCTAAAAAGCAGGGCTTTTTCAAATTGACAAAAACAGATTTGGGACTACTGTATGTCTAATGTTTTTCCATATCTCCAAAAACATCAAAATCTCCAGCACCGTATCATGTGCTTGTGTCTTTCTCCCTATTGCACTCATAGAGTCCTAAGACCGGGGTGGCACGACACCTTGAAGAGGCTGCACCGACGCACCTCTCTCTCCTGTGTGGCCTGGTGAACCGCCAGAGGCTGGAGCTGCGGGATCTCCGGCGCCGGGTGGAGGAGCTTTCTGGAAGTCGAGATGGCACACTGCTCTGGAAGCTCACAGACTTCAGCCAGCGGCTGCAGGAGGCCAAAACCAGGACGTCTGGGAGTCTGGAATTGTTCAGTCCTGCTTTCTACTCCCACAACTATGGCTACCGTCTGCAGGTGTCTGCTTTTCTCAATGGGAATGGCAGCGGCGAGGACACGCACATGTCCGTCTACCTTCGTGTTCTTCCAGGAGAGTATGATGGGCTTTTGGAGTGGCCTTTCCCTTACCGTGTTTCCTTCTCGCTGTTGGATCAGTGCGATCCGGCGCTCACCAAACCCCAACACATCACAGAGACCTTCAGCCCAGATCCCACCTGGAAGAACTTCCAGAGGCCACGGCCTGGAGCTCTGGGAAGTATTCGCGGCGGCTGTCTGGATGAGAGCATGCTGGGATTTGGCTACCCAAAGTTTGTCTCCCATGAAGAGATGAAGAAAAGGAATTATATCAGAGACAATGCTGTTTTCATTAAAGCATCCATAGATGTGGTCCAGAAGATACTAAACTGAGTTTTGAAATCATTGATAAATAATGTGAAAATACAACACTTGCACTCCTCTTTTCAAAATGAGGAGCTTCTTTTTAAAAAAATATATGTAAAATCAGGCTTTTAACACAAATGAAGGATTTTGAGATACTGTGAGCATATGAAATGTGAATACATTATTTTGCATGTCATTTTTTCTGTTGTATGTTTCAAATAAATCAAATTAACTCCTGAAAAAGGCTAATGGTCTTTATTTTCATGAAAATATTCATCACATGCTCTGTCTAGTTGGTCTATGTACAAAATACACTTCCTGTCCAAAAAAGTCACCACCTGGATTTAACTAAGCGAATAGTTGTGTCTTCCAATGCATAATAACTACATGATTATGTTTCGGCTTGTCACAGGATATTTAACATTAATCAGCATTAAAAATGCACCCTTCTTATTTTTATATGTATATAGTGCTTGTTATAAACTTGTATCTGTGGGGGGAAAGAACAAACTTAACTTCCATTACAAACCACTTTAAAAAACCATGCTGAAGGACACATCTTGTGTTCATGGAAAATATGTTAATCTGTTTTAGAAGGGTTAGATTATTTGACATGCGTAAAGCAAAGAAAACATTTAAGGAGATTGCTTAAACCACAAAATTGGGTTATGATCACTTGGAGTCAACTGCTTAAAGGGAAAGTAAATACATTTCCACATGCACAATGTACAGTAAAGGGAACCCAAGGGAGTGGGACTAAATGGCTCATGTTGGTCATGTTGTCTGATGAATCCAGGATTGCCCTGTTCCATAGTGATGGATGCATCAGGGTAAGAAGAAAGGTGGATGAAGTGTTTCCCCATCATATCTAGTGCCTACCATACAAGCCTGTGGGGTCAGTGCTGTGATCTGGGGATACTGCAGTTGGTCAGGTTTAGGTTTAGTATCAGTAAGTGCCCAAAGAATGAGGTCAGCTGATGGCCTGAATACTCTGAATGACCACCAGGTTTCTCCATCAATGGGATTTGTGTAATAAGCACAAGCATATTCCAAAGTGACAATGCCAAGATTCATCAGGCCCAAATTGTGAAACAGTGGTTTAGGGAGCATGAGGCATTATTTTTACATATGGAGCGGTGTCCAGTGTCTAGACCTTAACCATATTGAGAAACTTTGCTAAAGAAGACTTTGTGCAGTGATCCAACTCTCCCATCATCAATATTGGCAAAAAAAAGTGCAACTAAATGTTAATGACATTAAAATAAATGACATTGCAGATGCATATTGAAACCATGCCATGGCAAATGCATGCCATGATCAAAGCTAAAGACAATGGCATGATATTTCAGCCCAAAACCATCACTGATCCACTTTACTGGGCATTCTTCATACTGTAACTCTCCTGGATGTGGGAAGACAGTGAAGGTGGAATTCATCAGAGAACAATAAATATTTTTCATTGTTCACAGCCCAAGATTTTCACTGCTGGCAGCATTGAAACTGATGTTTGACATTCGCACAAGTGACCAAAATGTTTGGCTATAGCCATGTATATTGATCCTGTGGAGATCCCGACAAACAGTTTTGGTGGAAACAGGAGCATTGAGGTGCACATTTAATTCTGCAGTAAGTTGGGCAGGTGGTACCTTTTCAAGAGGTACAAATTTGTACCCATAAGGTCCATATTAATACCTCAATGGTACATATTAGTACCTAAAAATTACAAAAGTGTTCCTCTTAAAATTTGTAGGTACCAATTTATACTTTTGAGGTACCAATATAGACCCTTCAAGTACAAATTTGTACCTTTTCAAAAGGTGCCACTCCAGTGACAACTCGTGTACCTTTATTTCTGAGAGTGCAGTTACTTCTGTTTAATGTGGGACATTTCCCTGAATACCATGGCTCTTGATCACAAAGACCAGCAAGATGTGCACCAACAATTTATTCTCTTTTGAACTATAATATGTCATCCATAATGTTGTGTGCAAATCCGTGCAAATTACGTTTTTTTTAAGTACACTTATTGCACATTCATAATGTACTTAATATGCTATATTTTCTGCGACAAGTTTTGTACTTAATGTGCTAAAAGTTAATCTTTAGTAGTACTAAAAATGAAAACTGAAGATCAATTGTGTAAAAAAGTTTTTAAAAAAGTATTTGTATGTGAAATGTACAAATGTATATATATATATATATATATATATATATATATATATATATATATATATATATATATATATATATATATATAATGGTTTACATATTCAATTTATCATCCCCAGTTTTAAACCTTCATTTGTTTTGTTTCAAGACATACACAGTATTTTTTTCTAAAGCATTAAAAAAAAGCTAATTTAGCTGTTTAAATGGGACCATTAATCATCTTCACAGCATCATCAGTGTTTGACACCTACCAATGTCTCCATGTGAAACTCACAATTAAGCAGTGGTGGAAAGACTACTGAAAAATCATACTCAGTAAAAGTACCATTACTTGCCTAAAAATGTGGTGCAAGTAGAGTAAACGTATCTGTTGTAAATATTACTTAAAGTATGAGTAAAAAGTAGCCCTTTTAAAAGTACTCAAGAGTAGTGAGTAATGAGTAGTGAGTATTACGCTGTGAAAAGCTGATGCATTTACATGCAATTTGTGTATGTGTGTAATCGTAACACTAGTGCATTTAGTTTTTGCCCAACAGGCACGCAACGTCATAAGATGTTAATATTAGGTTAGATTTAGGTTGTGATGTCAGGTGACCAAAATTCAATGTCTAGCCAGTGTCTAAGGAATTTTACATTGGGTTAGAAAGTGACCAAAATTCAACGTCGAGCCAACATCTTAAACCAAAGTCTTATTGACGTCAAATACAGACATTTATTCGTTAGGTACAATTGAAGTCAGAATTATCAGCCCCTCTGAATTTTTACCCCCATGATTATTTTTTCCCCAATTTCTGTTTAACGGAGAGAAGATTTTTTCAACACATTTCTAAACATAATAGTTTTAATAACTTATCTCTAATAACTGATTTATTTTATCTCTATCATGATGACAGTAAATAATATTTGACTAGATATTTTTCAAGACACTTCTGTACAGCTTAAAGAGAGATTTAAAAGCCTAACTAGTTTAATTAGGTTAACTAGGCAGGTTAGGGTAATTAGGCAAGTTATTGTACATCGATGGTTTGTTCTGTTGACTATCGAAAAAAATATAGCTTAAAGGGGCTAATAATTTTGTCCTTAAAATTATGTTTAAAAAATAAAAACTGCTATTATTCTAGCCAAAATAAAACAAACAAACTTTCTCCAGAAGAACAAAATATTATCAGACATACTGTGAAAATTCCTTGCTCTGTTAAACATAATTTGGGAAATATTTAAAAAAATAAATAAATCAAAGGGGGGGCTAATAATTCTGACTTCAACTGTATGTCAATCAAAATCCAACATCTGATAGACATTGTGGTAATGTCAACACAACATCAAGTGTTGATATCAAGCAACATCATTAGACATTGATATTTGGTTGGTTTTAGGTTGGACGTTGGCCTGACATTGAGTTTTGATGTCAACGTGACTTTAATATTTAAACAAAATGCAAGGTCCCCATGATGTTGGGGTACAACGTCAATTTGACGTCATGTTGAGGTCTTGTGCTTGCTGGCAGTTTAAGGCCATTTTGGTCATCATACAGTAAACATCCATCATCTTCTCATCAGTCACATGCATCTAAACATGTTTCTGGGTCAATGCATTTAAAGACTTTGGACATCTTCTTGGACACTTTTAATGCTTCCAAATAGTTTTCTGCAATTATAAATCGCCCATGTCTTGAGGTTGTTCAGTATGATGTGATTTACCTTCTGTGTGCGATTTGATTGGACAGAAAACACAGGACTGATTTTTCTAATCTCCATAGACAGGAAAAAATAAAGTAGTGACTGCAGGTTGAAGAAAAGTAGTAGAGTAAAAGTCCCGATACATCACTAAAATGTACTCAAGGGAAAGTAAAAATACACAATTTTAAAACTACTTAGTAAATTACAATTCCTGAGCAAAACTACTCAATTACAGTCATTTGAGTATTTGTAATTATTACTTTACTCCACCGAAATTAAGGTAGATGTTATTTATAAGCAACTCACATTGGAAGTTTATTTGCAAACACAGGTTCATTGTGAATACATAGCCCTGTCTTCATTTCTAGAGCGCACAAATTATGTGGACAGATTGTTCTTTTTATTGCTACCAGCTGACCACTTACTTCCATACGGACAACTTTTTTGATGTTACCGGTTTGCCCAGTCGCTTGCCGCATACCCTGATGGACTTGGGACATGGAGCTGAGTTGACCATGACAACAGGGTTAGAGTCTGGTGAAGAATGATTCCAGAAACCAGGTAAACCAAAAGCAAATTAAATAAATAAATAAACAAGAGGCTAAAAACATCGTAAAATTTTGCTCAAAGTATGGGCTAGAGATAAGTGACTCCAAAATAGAGTGGATGCTGCTAAGCAGAAAATCTGAGCAAACAGTGAAAAATAGTCAGTAATGCAAATTAACTGAACCAGATAAATTCACAAGCGTTCCACACAAATTGCACACAGCAACAAATTATGATTCATGTAAACACAACATGTGTATTTACAAAGACAACTGTTTTTACAAAAGGCTGCACATTTGTTTCAATCTGAATTTTTCCAGACACAAGTTCTGTCTCTCAATTTGGTAGGTAGATGCACATTAATTGAAAACGGCATGACTTTTTCATTTAAAGTTGAAAACCACGAAAAGCAAGTTTCATAATTTAAATAAAGCCAGCAGTATAGACTCAAACAAAAATCCAGTTCACACGTGTTACCCTATTCACAAATGGACACCTTCTTTTATGCATTTGCAAATTAAGAAGAGTGATTTATCTGTTTCTCATACTAACCTTAAGTGTGGTGCAATAAAAATCTCAATATTAATACTAATATTAATGTTATTATTCAAGACAAACCAAAATAATTATGTCTACATATTTGGTGCTAAATTTAGAATAACACTATTTTATCTGGTGCCCCATGTAAGTTTAAAATATCAATATTAAAATCAATACCAATATTAATAATTGTGATAAATTAAAAAAACACTATGCCCTCATGTTAATCTGGCCGTCGGTAAGAGGGATGTGCTTAAGGATTTTCTTTCTTTGAGTGGATTAACTTGCACTGATTAATTACTTTCAAAAGAAACATTTAAATGTTTTGATTTCACATGGTCTTTAAAGTAACCACACAGGAACACTGAAAAATGAACTTGTATTTTTTATATTCATTTGCAATGCGGATATCATTGCCATAGTGTGTTTTTTCTTATAGCCTTTTGGACTTTTTTAGTTGTGCTTTTAATGTTCCATATCGTATTGTTTCTGCTAGTTAGTTGCTTTAAAAACAGCCTGTCATGTTATTGCTAAGTCAATATTCAGCAGAGTACCTAAAGATTATCTTAAAGGTTAGATAATTTAGGGGATCTCCAGTGAATACAGGAATTTCCCTTTAAGTTAAGGTTGCTGTTTTCTGTTTTAGGACGTTTCCTTTTTTTTTTTTTGACATTGTATAACATTAATAAGACTCTTCTCAATGCATACAATGAAGTAGTTTTGTATGACATGGTATTGCCTTTTTAATAGTTCATACCTAAATGCAAGTTGCAATTTTCCTTTAACAGAAACTTAGTTTGAATGTTTAAAATGTCTGTTTTTCGGCATCAGATTTAATTTCTTTATTTTTCAACAAGAATGCTTATCCCCTTTATCGTCATCCTCTTTTTTCCTTACATCATTTCCATCATCAAACTTCATCTTTATTTCTGTATAAACAATATAAACAATAACAATATAGATTGATTCAAAGTAGTTTTACATAGACAAAGAAAAAAATAAAAATATTTCAGTTTATGGGACACATTCAGCATATCAGGCAGAGTAGATAGTCGTGTGGTTCTAGTTAGATTGAAACTGACTCCGTTCAGTTTAATACAAATATCACAGGATGATCCACTGACGAGCAGCTCCAATAGGCCTGATCAAGCAAGCCAGGTCCAAAAAACAAAGCTCCCTAAGGTAAAAGCTGCAGTATAAAAGACCTTGGAGGGCTTGTTGATGATGCCTCCCTAGTTTGTTCTCATTGTTTAAACCACCTCCATTGAATAATCATCTAGCTCATTTAAACATACAGTGCATCCAAAAAGAATTCATAGCGCTTTACTTTTTCCACATTTTTTTTATGTTACAGCTTTATCCCAAAATGGATTAAATTAATTTATTTCCTCAAAATTCTACACACAATACTCCATAATGACAATGTGAATTTTTTTTAATGAACAATGTGACATAAGAACCCACAACTAAATTGGGTGAAATTGTTGCAAATTTAATAAAAATAAAGAACCTGAAAAATCACATGTACATCAGTATTCACAGCCTTTGCTCAATACTTTGTTGATGCACATTTGGTAGCAATTACAGCATCAAGTCTTTTTGAATATGATTCCACAAGCTTGGCACACCTGCCTTTGGGAATTTTTGCCCATTCCTCTTTGCAGTACCTCTCAAGCTCTATCAGCTTGGATGGGAAGCGACGGTGTACAGCCATTTTCAGATCTCTCTAGAGATGTTCAATAGGATTTAGGTCTGGGCTCTGGCTGGGCCACTCAAGGACATTCACCGAGTTGTTGTGAAGCCACTCCATTGATATTTTGGCGGTGTGCTTTGGGTTATTGTCCTGCTTGAAGATGAAGCGTTGCCCCAGGTCAAGAGTACTCTGAAGCAGGTTTTCATTCAGGATGTCTCTGTACATTGCTGCATTCATCTTTCCCTCTATCCTGTCTTCCAGTTCCTGCTGCTGAAAAACATCCCCACAGCATGATTTTGCCACCACTATGCTTCACTGCTTCACTGTAGGGATGGTACTTTATTAGCCTGGCGATGAGCAGTGCCTAGCATTCACTCCGGAGTTCAATTTTAGTCTCATCAGACCAGAGAATTTAGTTTCTTATGGTCTGAGAGTCCTTCAAATGCCTTTTGGTACAGGCCTGATTAGTAGATTGCTGCACAAATGGTTGTCCTTCTGTAAGGTTCTCCTCTCTCCACAGAAGAACGCTGGAACTCAGACAGAGTGACCATTGGGTTATTGATCACCTCCATGACTTAGGCCCTTCTCCCACAATCACTCAGCTTAGATGGCCGACCAGCTTTAGAAAGAGTCCTGGTGGTTCTAAACATCTTTCCCTTCCGGATGATGGAGGCCATTGTGGTCATTGGAACTTTCAGAGCAGCAGAAATTTTTCTGTTACGTTTCCTAGCCTTGTGCCTCAAGATGATTCTGTCTCAGAGGTCTGCAGACAATTCCTTTGTCTACATGCTTAGTTTGTGCTTTGACATGCACTGTCAACCCTGGGACCTTATATAGACAGGTGTATGCCTTTTCAAATGATGTCCAATCAACTAAATTTACCACAGGTGAACTCCAATTAACCTGCTGAAACATCTCAAGAATGATCAGTGGAAACAGAATGTACCTGAGCCCAATTTAGAGCTTCACTGTAAAGGCTGTGAATACTTATGTACATGTGATTTTTCAGGTTTTTTATTTTTAATAAATTTGCAACAATTTAAAAAAATCTTTTTTTCACATTGTCATTATGGGGTATTGTGTGTAGAATTTGGAGGAAATAAATGAATTGAATCCATTTTGGAATAAGGCTGTAACATAAAAAAGTGGAAAAAGTTAAGTGCTATGAATACTTTCCGGATGCACTGTATGTTATTTGAAATAGCTCAAGCAGAACAGTACTAAATCAAATATAACATACAATACTTATGCTTCTGTCATTATTTCAATTTTCTATATTCTGTAAGGGGTTTTATTTTTTTTTAATTTCTTTACTAGAACCTTTGGATGCTTTTGCAGAGTGTCAAATTCAGAGAATCACTAATTGCCGTTTAAATACATTGGCAGCTTTTCATTAAACTAATGTTACAATTAAACAAAATGAGATTCAAATGAAAAAGAAAGCTAAAATCTAAAATAATTTGATTTATTTTATTAACTATAATTTGATTACTACCCATTAAAAATGTTCCTATAAGATATTGAGATATAGTTACTCATATTTAGTTTACACTAACATGGGAGTTTGATGGGAGCTCTCAGGGTCAATATACATGGCCGAGCTGCTATAGCCAAACATTTTGTCACTTGTGCCAATACCAACCGTTAGCTTCAATATTGCCAGCAGCAAAAATCTTGGGCTGAGGACAATGTGAAGCATATATGTTTCACATATATGTTTGGGCTGCAATATCATGCCATTCCCTAGACCCAGTGCTTGTGCTAGATGGGCACGTCACTGCCAAGGACTACCGATCCATTCTTGAGGACCATGTGCACTCAAAAATTGTATCCTGAAGGCAGTGCCATGTCACAGGATGATAATGCACCAATACACACAGCAAGACTGGTAACATTGTGGTTTGATGAACATAAAAGTGCAGTTGAACATTTCCCATGGCCTGCACAGACACCAGAGCTAAATGTTATTGATCCACTTTGGGGTGTTTTGGAGGAGCGGGTCAGTAAATCTTTTCCTCAACCAGTATCACGTAGTGACCTGGCTACTGTTTTGCAAGAAGAATGTCTCAAAATCCATCTGGCCACTGTGCGGGATTTCTGTTTGTCAATCCCAAGATAAACTGATACTGTATTGTTCACAAAAGGAGGCCCTACACTATACTAATGAATTGTTCATTCAAACCAAGATTTCCTGGGGCACCGCAGCTCTGCACAGTTTAGTTCCAACCCTAATTTAACACACCTGATCAAACTAAGTCCTTCAGGTTTGTTGGAAACTTACAGGTAAGTGTATTGGAGCAGGGTTGAAGCTAAAGTGTGCAGGACTGCGGTCCTCCAGGAACATGACCAGGTGTTTGACACCTCTGCTCTAACCCCATGTGCATCATTAGTTAAAAATGCTATTAGAGAATGTAACACAGTAGATAATGTATCACAAATTATTTAATTAATACCAGTTACATTGTACAATTACTTAATGTATGAATCATATTGAATATTAATTAATGCATATTGTAGTGTTATCAAAATATGCATAGTGTAGCAGATGTGGAATGTAGTATTTCACATGGTAGATATGAATTACATATGTTTTTCATTTATAGAATTACACAAAAAGTTTATTAAATATACCTGATGTGTTTATCAGTGTGCCTGTATTCTCCTTTAAAGTTCTAAGAAAGCCCATGTTTCAATTTCTTGTTTAAGACCCCCTGTTCCATTTTTGCACTGATTGCACATGAGATGGGAGAGAGGTGGGTTTCTGCTAAGCTCTTATCAATCTTATGTCATCTCTACTTAAAAAAATCTTTAAATAAAAATTAGAAGTTCATTTTGCAAATCAATTTCATCGTTTTTATGTTTTCACTTTAATTGAGGTTTTGATGTATTTATGTCTCATGGATGCATGTGAGTGCTGAAATCATTTCACTTTTCCTTTAACAAAAAAGGCTAAAATGGTACACACTTTAAAATCTGTGCTTTGTGTTATCAGGTTTTGTCAGTCATTGTTAGATTGATTTTGTTGTTTGAGTTTTATCCTTTGCTTTCTTCTTTCTCCTAATTTTTGCAGTGATTGCAGTAAAATCTTTGTTTTTT
Source organism: Danio aesculapii (assembly GCF_903798145.1). NCBI lineage: Eukaryota > Metazoa > Chordata > Actinopteri > Cypriniformes > Danionidae > Danio > Danio aesculapii. The sequence goes on along the minus strand of NC_079455.1, from coordinate 12,281,597 downwards.
GTTTTCAGATTAAAAAGTTAAAACAGCACAACTGATATCCTTTTGGTTATTAAGAGGATTTAAAGGACTGGAATTGAGAACCACTGCCCTAAATGAACCTGCGGCGTACGCTTTAGACCATGAGTTATTGCACTTCATTCATTCATTTTCTTTTCGGCTTAGTCCCTTTAGTAATCTGGGGGTGCCACAGCAGAAAGAACCGCCAACTTATCCAGCATATGTTTTTACGCAACACATGCCCTTCCAGCTGCAACCCATTTCTGGGAAACATCCATACACACTCATACACTACGGAAAATTTAGCCTACCCAATTCACCTCTACCGCATGTCTTTGGACTGTGGGGGAAACCGGATCACCGAGAGGAAACCCATGCGAACGCAGGGAGAACATGCAAACTGTACACAGAAACGTCAACTGACCCAGCCGAGGCTCGAACCAGCGATCTTCTTGCTGTGAGGCGACAGCACTACCTACTGCGCCACCGCGTTGCCCTATTGCACTTGGAATATAATTAAATCCTTCAATTACATTAGAAATAAAATAGAGCCCAGATAGATTTTCATTCAGTTCTGCAGTGTTTTGTATACTCCAGATTGTTTAGTATCTATGTTTTATTTCCTTATGCACGAGCTGTATAGAGCTGAAATGATAATTAAGCCTTGACTCTGATTCTAAAGGCCAGGACACACTGAGTCGACGGTCACTCATTGGGCAGCATCATGCCTTTGGTGAGCATCTGCCATTGTAGTTTCTCTGGTGTGTTGCATACATTGCCTCTCATCTGGCTCATGTCAGAGGTTGTTTGTCCAATTCAGCATTTAGAGCGATCTGATTGGCTGTTCAACTATGAATTAGAGTACAAAAAAACCTGAAGTGACGAATCTAAGCAAACAACATAAATCAAGGGGAAACACAAAGAAGCAGACTGTCATTTTGTTGCATATCTTAAATATTTGCAATCAATATGGATTATCAGATTATCAGAAATATTTGCAGAGTGAATCTCTCTGTGATGTGTGTGGGAACTACTGTGAAAATAGTATAACACTGCTTCGTTTAGGCTTGGTACAGTATGTGTGTAGCACTAGTACTGGCAGCCTTTGACTTTTTTTTTTATGAATAGCAAGGACCAGATCTTTTCAGCTTAAGTCCTCTTTAATGTTTTACTTTAGAGGTCACCTACATCCTGTATTGCCTAAAGATGAGTAATTTAATGAGAGGGGTCTGGATGCAGACCTGGTGCAGTGCAATCTGAGCAGCATCCAATGCTTTTTAATGTGCTCACCTAACCCTACCCGTCACAGTGACGTCACAAGCTCCATTGAGTGCATTGTGTCTGACAATGCATCGCCGAGTGATGCAATCTCAGCTTGCATCATAAAGGCTGCATCCATATACTAATAAATTTAACAGCAAATTTTTAGTGTAGGCTGAACAAACGAGAGGGGTCTGGATGCAGACTGGGTGAAGTTGCAAGCTGAGCTGCATGCACGCACACCTACCACTACCCTACCCTACACTAGCTACATCAAGTACATTGTATCTGACATTGCATGTCTGAGATATGCACTCTCAGCTTAGAAATCCAAGTCTGCATCCAGATATTATTGAAACAAACAGTACAGCATACCTAAAAAAAACTGTTTAAATAACTCTCCCTCCACTCTTCATAATCATACATGTTTCTTTTTATTAAAAGTTGTTTATTTGACAATCTCACAATCAACAGAGATTAAGGCATCTTCTGAAGCAGATGCCCAAATTTCTATATCTGCATAGAGATGATTTTCTGCTGTTTTCTTTACTGTTTTTCAGTAAGCTCTTCTGCTCTGGCTGGACAGAGGATTCTCTCCATGGGAAAAGCTTCCATGTCGAACACCATCAATCCATCTTGACCCTCTGGATTTTCCTGGCACTGGATGGAAATCTGAAAGACCCATACAGGCATTTGTGGTGCTGTGTTGTCTATAATAATCTTCAAATTGTTCAAAATAAATAACTTAAATGTCTGTTTGAATTATTTACTCGAGCTTGACTTGAATTTTCATCAGCGATGTCTTCTTTCAACCCGGAAGTGCATTTGCAACAAGCGTTACCCTTTTTTAAATGAAAACATTATTACTATCTTATTACAATATTCATTAAAATATTACTATCTTAACGAGAAGCACAATTGAAAGTATATGAAAGTACAATTTTGCATACTAGTGTACATGTAGTATACGATAGCCAGAAATTTCTAAAACACTAGCGCTAGCATTAGATTATCTAGATAAGCCTCACCATTGTGTTGATGCTGTTCCAAAATTTGCCAAGTTGTCTAATAAAAGTTGTTGAATACAAAGATTTTATGAAGTATTATGGAAAATGGCTTTTGTAAAATGGATCTGTGTTTTCTTTTATTTTGTTGATCATTGATTGTATCACTTCCAGGTTATACGCACTACCCGTGACTAAATGTGGACGTATAGATCCGGTTCACGTTTCTACATCTTATTGCACTACACTTTATCTTTGCTAAAATAATAAAAGGAAAAACTTTACATTTACTTAAGAAAAAGAGTAAAAAAAATTGTGAGACTGATAATGGCAGCCTGAAGAGAGAACAATGTTAAATTTGCTGTCTCACCAATCGGTGCTGCGTTACAAACACTATAAGGGGTAATTACATTTTTTTATAATTTGATGTTTGATTGAAATAATACAAAGTATAGCTTTGTAAATGTACATACGTTTTAAAATAAGATCTAGATTTTAAAAAACAGTTTAAGAATTAATGATGACCGTATCATTACCAATGTGTAAAAAAGGTCAATAGGACTTGAATGTAAAAAAAAAAACTAAATCACAAATTAAGTTTAAACCTCCACATATTTAGTAAAAGAACTTGTTGATTTAATATTTTCATCAACTACTGTACCAAGCATCTGAAAGCAGCAACTGTGCACTGCATAAATGCAATGAAAAGTAATGATAAAAAAAGAAACAACTATAAAAAATATAATAATAAAATAATACAAATAAATAACAGAAAACAAATAGAAAATGAACAAGCATTTTTGGGCTTACTGTATATTAGAGTTAGAGTGTGACTGTATTACACTACCTTTACCATACTACAAGTTTGGTAAAATATCATCTCAATTAAATGAAGCAGTCAAGAGCAACAATTAAAGTAATTATTGTGTTGAATGCTCATGCAGTTTTAATATTTTGCTGTATTTTAAGAAGATCATCAAATATTTTCCCTTTATGTACTTTATCAAGGGAAAACAAAATTTACTATGAAATGGGCATTTTTATTATTATATGGAACTATTATATTCTTGTCCTGGTTTAAGGTTTACTGTGTTTTTTAAAAAGTACCTTTTGTATCTGAACAAATGCATGAACTACAATCAACTATTTAATACTAATATCTGAAGCTTTTAGATGCAAAAACCTCTAAAAGCCATTTGATATTTTCTCCTAAAATTATAACTTTCTTTAGACTCCTGTATGTAGGCTCAGCAATTGTACTTTTATAGTAATGAATAAGTTCTTTTCATAGTCTTTCAAGTGAAATAACTGAGCACAAACATAGGAAGCTGAGAAAAATACTCATTTTAGGAGAACATTTCAGACAGCATTTAGAGGTTTTTGCATCTGCACTCTTCACTTCTGTATGTTTATCATTGATATCGTCTAATTCTAAATCTCAGTTTAAATGTTTGTTTGATTTAAATTTCAGGTAAAACACATTAAAGAACTTAAAATAACTTGCCTTTAAAAAGTTGTTTATTCCTGTTGTCTCTTCTGGATTTGAAAGTAATAGTCCATGTGGTTTATTTTATTTTCAGTCCATAAATTCCATTTGTAAAAAAAAAGAAAAAAAAAATGAAATAAAACCATGTCCATCAAATGATCAAATAAGACATTCTTAAAGAAACCTCTGACTGTTACTGACTGAGTTGAATGTCACTAAATCTAATCAACAGTTTGCAGAGAGGCATGTTTTTGCTCATTTATGATGAGAAAGCAGGAAACCGTTTCTTCTCAGAACTAATTTATCTCCGGTTGATCAGATGATTCAAGATCATTATCTCCAAAACACAAAACAGAAACTGAGCAGTCATCTAGTCTTAATTTCCGATCCACAACCAAAAAAGTCAAACTACTCACAATAACTTAAATGTTTAATATTTGCATTAACCTTATTAAAAATCATGAAACTGAAAATTAATTGTTTTCCACTGCTTTATTTTTTATGGCCTTCTTTAGACATCTACATCTAAAAATTGTTTTATTGAATCATGATGCAAAACTTACTTATTTTCTTATCTTATTTTCCTTATTTTACTTTTCATAATTCAATCAGGGTTTAGGGAGTTTCATAGAACTGACATACAAAGGTTGAACAATGATCATGGATTTAATAGTGAAACTATTTAGAGCCGCTACCCTCTGCCACCCATGTGTAACACATAGTGTGCAGGTGAAATTCCATTTGTCATTCTATTCCTCTGTGCCTAGAAATTTGGAGACAAAGACTCCTATGTTATCTACTAAGACATTCCACAGAACATCCCTGCTTGATCTCCAAGGAACATTGCATATAAAAAAAGGAGGAAGAACCCCTCTTTTCCCTCGCACACCATCATGTATGACACATTCCAAAATGCCCTCCAGATTAAATAGACTATTAAAACCCACAACTCGACGCAGTGTAGTGTGGGTAGCGCGTTCGCCTCACAGCAAGAAGGTCACTGGTTTAAGCCTCGGCTGGGTCAGTTGGCATTTCTCTGGGTGCTCCAAACAAGTTCAAACACATGCACTAAATGTGAATTGGGTAAGCTAAATTGTCTAATGTGTATGTGTGTGAATGAGAGTGTATGGGTGTTTCCCAGTGATGGGTTACAGCTGGAAGGGCATCCGCAGCATAAAACATATGTTGGATAAGTTGGCAGTTCATTCTGCCGTGGTGACCCCAGATTAATAAAGGGACTAAGCCAAAAAGAAAATGAATGAATGAATGAATGAATGAACCCACAACTCACTCCAAAATGTATATAATGTGTTTGTTTGCAGTTTTTATGTTCTGTTCTATAGCGAAAGTAGTTAAAGTATTATATGTTTGCACCAATGACTGTAAAAAATATGGACGACATAACAGGCCTTTTCCCATTTAATCCCTCGAGGGCAAAACGCCTCATGACGGGCACAAACTGTTGCAAAAAAACTGATGAAATAAGAGAGTGGGCATGCGCAGAAGGCCTACCTGATGGAGCCAGAGGCGAAGCTGCGCAATCAAGCTTCCAACCAAATGTCAAATTTGACTTAAAATCAACCACATCCCCTGAACTTTTCATTTGACCACCTGTATCTGCACTGTAAGGCTCGCTAATATAAATATGAGCCTTAAATATAAGCCCTTGCATTTAAAAACACGTAATAATATACAATTTATTAAAACTGTGTTATGAAAGATGTTATAATTTAATAAAAACAATATATGTTGGGCTGCAAAATCTTTCATACGCTCTAGCCTGAGTTAGACTCAGCTATGAGCCCAAAAAATATTTGTTGTTGGTATTTGTTATCTTCATAGGGGTAGAAATATCACTTGTAAAATATGAACAATTACATAAGTCCAGGAAAAATTGTGCGTTTAAAAGATAAATATAGCAAGATTTCTAAATATAAACAGGATATTTAAATATCCCATCCCTGCACTATATAATATAATCCTTATCAATTTGTACAATAAACTTAGCAGTATTAATACATCAACTGATGTCTATCAGCTGCTGCAACATCGCTTGTATATTGTTTTTTGCCTTCATTTTCATTTGGTTTATTTGATGCCTTATCTGGCAAAGGGTTCATTCATTACATTCATTTTAATGGTTATTAGGTGTTTTTAAATAAAAAGCCAACGGTAAATGATGTATATAAAACATTTACAGCTCTATTTGTTATATAAGATTTGGTTTCTAGAACATTAAGGTTTTATAACAGCAAATTCAGTAGATTAACTCAATAACATGCTGAAACTCAAAATGTCAGAGACGTCCTTTAAAGAGCCCCTGTTTTGCATTATAAAAGGTCATATTGTGGTTTTAGGGTTCTCCCACAACATGCTGATAAGCTTGCAAGGTCAAAAAACACTTTCATTGTCTTATAATATGCGTTTATTTTTATCTAATTATCCTAGTGACTCCCATATGAATCATTTAGCGATTAATTTGTTCCCAAACCCCTCTTTAGCGCGTAGCTAATCTGCGGTGATTGGTCTGATAACACAGTCTGTTACAATTGGTTGACTGCGTTCAGCACGAGACAGAGATAAATGCCCACCACGGCTATGAAATAGCAGCCAGAGAGTATGTGAGAGCTCAATGCAGGAATGCAATAAAGCAATGCAATTAAAAACCAGCATATTGCAGTTTTATTCCAACCCTAATCAAACACAGCAGATCCAACTAATCAAGGTGTTCAAGACTCTTTTGATAAAAGGAACCAAATCCCAAATGATTTTGAGGCCCACCACAACGTGATATAGTAGTACAATTTTCCCCACCGACCGAATTGATTGACAGGCGGCAATTAACATGCCTTCGTAGTAATGCATATACACATGTCCACAAAACAGGATTTGCGAACAAACTGGGAAAAAAAGATCTGTTCCAACTCTCTGTGATCAGCTGCACCTCAAAAAAGAGTTTTATATGTTTATAACGTTTTTAAAACGATGCATGTTTGTAATAAAGAAAAGACTGTAAAGTTGCACAGTAATTCATAACTGTTGGAATTAGCACAGCCGCATAGTGTCAGTACAACTATACGAAGAAAAAACACCAAAAAAAAGGAGTCCCGGTTTGTGAACGCTAAATCTGTTTTATTTTTGCAAACTTTGGCATAGAATTTGTGTGTGACATATAGTTGCAGAAAGCCTTAAATAAACTTCACCACAAATACATCAAACATGTATGTGGGAATGGTGGACGGGGAGAACCAGCTCATTTGTATTTAAAGTCCCCAAGAAATCAAAACTAACCATATGATTTTGTTAGCTTACATTGCTAGTGCTGTGATGAACAATTCACCTGTGCATGTCATTAAAAAAAGCTGTTTTAATTGTTAATTGAAATCTTAATAAATAAATAGCATCTTAAAAAAGGCTTTTTCAATGTTATGCAAAATGATAACCTAAGCACAAAGTAATATATATATATATATATATATATAATTAACTATATATCTATATAATGTGTGTGCGTGTGTGTGTGTGTGTGTGCGTGTGCGTGTGCGTGTGCGTGTGCGTGTGCGTGTGCGTGTGTGTGTGTGTGTGTGTGTGTGTGTGTGTGTTTGAAAACTTGCAAAATGAAAGTAAGTTACTCTAAACTTAAAAGGAACTTTTTATACAATTTTATTAAAAGTTTTACTGGTTAAAAATTAGTATTTAGTTTTTAAAATTATTTTACAATTACAACTCAGCTGAAGTTTTTTACATGTTGATAATAATGCCTTCATCTTCAGTATCTGGCTCAGCCTGAGGATGGAGATTGATGGGATAAAAAGTTTCATCATATGCAATTTGCCCATGAAGTCCCCTCTGGTTCTCCACACACTGCACTGAAAGCTGAAAATGAGCAAACATTAGAAATGCATTGCAATTCATTTTCAGTAATGAACACACATGTATGATCCAAGACTTCCTCTCTTTACCTGTACAGTAGATTCAGAAGTGTTTTCTGAAAACTCTTCTTGGTTGTTCACGTATTGGTCAGAATCCTTAAAAGAGTAAACAACAAACAGATAAGTACTAAGCTGTCACTGATGCTGCACCCTTCCAAAAGATACAAATATGGTAGAAAAGTATATATACTTTAAAAACTAATCTGTACTATTTAAAGAAAAAAAGCTTCTGTCTTACTCTGCCTTTTTTTCACTGAATATACAAAATATATCTGATTTTGCTAACTTGAGCAAAAACATTAGAGCTGAATATAGTAGACTGCTTAGGTAACTCTTTGCAATAACAGTACATAAATAATAATGTACTAAAATGTAAACTGCGACACGGTGAGTCAGTGGTTAGCACTGTCACCTCACAGCAAGAAGGTCGCTGGTTCAAGTCCCGGCTGGGTCAGTTGGCATTTCTGTGTGGAGTTTTCATGTTCTCCCCGTGTTCGCGTGGATTTTCTCCAGGTGCTCCGGTTTCCCCCACAGTCTAAATACATGCGCTATAGGTGAATTGAATAAGCTAAAATTGGCCCACGTATGTATGTGCATGAGAGAGTGTATGGGTGTTCCCCAGTACTGGTATGCAGCTGGAAGGGCATCCACTGCGTAAAACATATGCTGGACAAGTTGGCAATTTATTCCACTGTGGCGACCCCTGATAAATAAAGGGACTAAATCAAAGGAAAATTAATGAATAAATAATATGTAAACCCATTGTTACTTAACTATGAATCAATAATGAGATAAAGCATGTACTAAAAACATAAACTAATCTTAACTAAAACATGAATCACATGAATAATAATAATAATTATTATTTTAATAATTCTTATTATATAAATATATTAAATATATAGCACATTTCAGCAGACTCAAGGTCGATTTACAATGTACAAAAATCAACAGAGAGAGGAGAAACAAGGTAAAGTACAGGTAATCAACAGACAGGAGAACAAGATATATGTCAACATGAAATCAATTCAAATACAGTGGCAGATCATACAGTCAGTAAACAGGAAAACAAAATTGGAACAGGTATTTTTACAGAGGGTTATAATGGTCTTGCAGTTGTAGGTAGATCATGAATATTTTTGGGAATGGAATTCCAGAGTGTGGGGGCAGAAAAAGAGAATGCTTGTCCACCAAATGATACCAATTTGTGGCATGGAACTGCAAGTAGACCATTGTCAGAAGATCGCAGCATAGTTTACATGCAGGCGAGTAAGTATGAATGAGATCAGCAATGTAATTAGGTGCAAGACCATGACAGGCTTTGAAGGTGATAGGAACGATCAGGTATCGAAAACCATAAAGGACAGGTAACCAGTTTAGCAGTGACTTCAAAATGGAAGTAATGTGAGTAGATTATGGTGAGAGAGAAAAAACCTTAGCTGCAGAGTTTTGGATATTTTATAACTTATATATTGTTAAGTTTGGTAGACCATTGAAAGACAATCACAGCAAGTCATGAGAAGAAAACTTGAGATGAGAAAGAGAGGAGTCAAAGATTACTCTTATTCCTAATATGGTGATTAAGGTTGAACCAGAGTACCAGCAATCTCAACACTGTCAACACAGACCTGAGGAATATATTTTGATGAACCCACAAGAAGAAAATCTGTTTTGTCTGTATAAGTTCGAGAAAATTATGATTTATCCAGGTATTAAAAAGTAGTAGATAATTTAATTAGGAGTTAATTTGTGAATAATTACTACCTTAATTACTAGTAAGTACATATTTGTTAATTTACTAATTAACACTTTAGATTATGTCTCAATGTAACTCTATGAGAAAGAACGATAATAAAAGTGCACATTTTAAAATACGCTTGACTGATACATTATCCTCCCAAAGAAACCCATAAAGGTTCAATAATAAACACCTGTTTTGCATCATTATTTATATATTTATATTCAAATCTACCCATTGTTACGCAAAAGAAGATATTTTGAGGAAAGCTAAAATCTTGCAACCATTGTCCCATAGTATTTGGAAAACATGTGTTACAGGTTTACAGCTTTCTTGAAAATATCTTCTTTTGTGTTCAACAGAAGAAAGAAACTCATAAAACCAGGGTGAATAAACAGTGAGTACATTTTCATTTTTGGGTTAATTCTGCATTATTCTGAATTCTGCACTAGTAATGAAAGTAACCATTGTTCACACATGACCTGTGTAGTTTTATAACTGTGTAGTAGATTAGTTTTTGATTAGTAGAAGCCTTTACTCACCATCAGTTTACAATAAAGTAACATTTAATTTAAATTTTAGTTCTTGATTATTTATGTACTCTTTTTGTAAAGTGTTACCAAACAGAACATAATAACTAGTACATAAGTGAACTAATTATACATTACATTTGTATAACAGACCAAAGTTATTATTTACTTACTCCATCTGGGATTGAGTTATCAAAACTTGCTTCAGTATGAATCTCTCCAATGTTTTCTTTTTCTGTTTTACTCTGTAAAACAACCAAGAGTTATTTAAATGCAACCAAGTAGTGACAGGCTAACTGCATTTAGCCAATAATGGCATAGACTCACTCAGGTTATTCAATTCAATTAATTTAAAGACACTGGTAAAGTACATGATCTCTTTACTTCTTGTCCTTTCTTTTCTTCAAGAAAACACAAAACAGTTAGCATAATCAAACATCACACCATTACAAAATCAACAAAAGACAAAAGTAACAAACATAAGAAAATCAAAATGGTCCCCTGGAGTACAAATACTTCTCAACTATTTCTAATACAACCATAAAACACCTCACATGCTACACCACATATAATTATCAAATAACTCTCACTGCACCACACCAACACGCTTATTTCACACAGCCGCCATTTTAAAGAACCAAAGCGAGGCTGCGGTGGGAAGAAACCCGGAAGTATAGGACCAGCACTGTGAACATTGCAGTAACATGCTATGGACTATAAACCTCCAGCTGTTGCCGAGATTTCAAAATGAATTAATGGTGTAAACATCCCTTTAATATCATTCAGTAAGCAATTCAAAAGCAATTTAGCATCAAACAACATCACAATCTCTTTAAGAGTAATATGCTCAAGTGTCCTCCTAGGCTTCAGTTCATGGCACCAGTTAAACACCGTAGGGACGCTTTCCTGCTTCAGCCTATGTAACCCGGTGAGCAATAAAACGCTGCAGTCCTCTGTAGCACACCCTTGTGTTGTCTGTAATAGTGTTGTCCCAGTACTGAAGTTTTAAAAACGTCCATTTCCCACTAACATTCGAACTCCGCTGAGCGCGTTCATAAACAGCGCTGATTTACCATAGTATTCACCAGTGCTGTTCAGTTCACCGCTCTTCACCCAGTGCAAACACAGATACACGGACACAGGAGCGCGAAGCAGCCGTGAAGATCAGTCGAGTTATGAAGCATATCGCTCATCTATGTTTGTGCTCGGTAAACAGCGGAGGGTGAACTGATGACCTTCCTCGGCCAATCACAATCATTTCTGTTGAGCACGTGAACACAATGGCAAATCAGCGCTGTTTTAAGAAAGCCATCTACAGTGCCTTAAATGCTAGCGGGAAATTTATGTTTTTTTCTTTTAATTCAGTATCGTGACAAGTCTAATATAGTGAAAGAATCAGTTCATTAACTCAAGTTTGATAAATAGCATCTAAAACGTGTGTTTTGGAAAGAAAATTTTAGCTAACTAGTGCCATTTCCCTTAACTTCGCTGAAAATGAGCTCTGATATGCCTTTTTATTTTCACTATTCATTCAGAACTGACCTTCGGGTCACTCTAAAGGCGGTGAAATTATAAATTTGTGTGACTTTCTCTTCGCTGATAAGATATACAGCCAGGTACACAACGTTCCTATGTAACTCCCAACGATACTTCCGGGTTTCTTCCCATCGCTGCCTCGATTTCGCTTTTAAAAATGGTGGCCACGTGAAATCAGTCTATAGTGGTGTTTCTGTCACACATAGTATGAACCCCTCAGTACCAAGAATAAAAAAAGAATAAAACAAACAAGCCATACAATTTTCACCTAACAAAATTAATAGACATTAAAGTCACACTTTATTTTGATGGTCCGTTTGTTGAATTGAGGTTACATTGCATCTACATGCCAACTAATTCTCATTAGATTATAAGTAGACTGTTGGGGTTAGGGTCGGGGTTAGTGTAAGTTGACATGTACTTGCAAAGTTTCTTATAGTCAGTTAAATGTCTGTTTTGCAGCAGTATCAACAGATATTAAGCAGACAGTCTACCGACATAAAAAAACTTCTCTTGACAATATGTATATATATATTATATATATACCCCTCATGGGTTTGTATTCTGTTGTATACTGCTGTTCTGCCATGTGTGTTTCTATACATTAAACACAATGTTCAACATTTCATCTGTGGAGTTTTTTTTTTTTTTTTTTGTAAAATAGAGTACACAGAAAAGCCTATGAGTGGAACAAGATTAAGGTACAAAAAATAATATTTTAAATATCACATCAAATTTCTGTAGCTTGAACTTGTTCCATCATTTGCTGTTCTAAAAAATTTCACTGGTATTAGTAGATGGTTAACAAACTATGAACAACTGATCTGTAAAGTGTAAGTTAATATATTAGTTAAGTGTTAGTTATTAGCTTATGTGTGTTATTGGGACGTTATTCTAAAGTTGCAACTATTCCTCATTTACTAACAGTTAATAAATGATGAACAGTTGCAACTTTAGAATAACGTCCCAATAACATATATAAACTTTTAACTGATACTTAACAAGTCTTTAGTAAGTAATTTACTAACAGCTTGTTCATGATCTATTACTAATGTATTATGTATAGTTATAAATCATTAAATTACTGTTAACAAGTCATTTATAACTTGTTAACTAACAGCTTGTAAGTTATCTATTGGCCATCTACAAGGCACAGTTATAAACAATTAACAAACTAGTAACTTTTATTTAATAAGTAATTTATAACTCATTAACTAACAGTTTATTATTAGTCTATTAACTAGTTATAACGATAGTTGTAAACAATTAATAAACTATTAACTATTATTTAACAAGTCATTTATAACTCATTAACTAACAGTTTATTAATAGTCAATTAAGTAGTTATAACGGATAGTTATAAACAATTAACAAACTATTAACTATTATTTAACAAGTCACTTATAACCCATTAACTAACAGTTTGTTAATGATTTATAAACTAGCTATAACGGATAGTTATTCTAAAGTGTTACCGACAAAATAAATCAGTTATTAGAGCTAAGTTATTAAACTCTTAAGTTTAGAAATGTGTTGAAAAAATCTTCTCTTTGTTAAACAGAAATCGAGGAAAAAAATAAACAGGGGGGCTAATTCAGAAGGGTTAATAATTCTGACTTCTGACATCATAAAATCAACTCCCTCAGAATTCTCCACAATGTGTATAAATGTTTTTATACTGAACCCATTGCATCACATTAGGCTTCCATCCTTCTTTATTAGTTGCAGAATATTATCGGCCACTTAGCAACAGGCCAATCACAGTAGAAAATGCACAGCTGTCAATCAATAGATGTCAAGTTTGTTACCGGACATTATCCTCCTTAATAAACAACATACACCTCAACATTGATGACTACAATGCAATATGTATCAGCCACACACCCTTACATCCAAGGATGATACTCGCTGTGTATTCTGTGTGCGACAATGTCTATGTGGGACATGCAGCAATGTCCCGCAATCATGCTATTTAATTCATTTAAACGGAAGTTACCTAACCCAAAGCCTTTCATATCATCGGTGCAAAATAAACCAATAATAAAGGCAACCCCACTACATGAAGATGTTTTGTTACTAACAGTAATTGTTTTGTTGTAAGTTATGTGGGATATGGTTAAGGTTAGGGACATGTTTAGGTGCTACCACGAGCCGCGCGGTTACACACCACAGCAGCTGCCTGAAATGCTGATTTAAGGCATGACTAATCCATGCTTACATGATGTTCACTCCAAAAGTTGCCTTTTAGGTCCAAATGTTGCCATAGAAATCGAGATACATCAAACCTTTTAGACTTACCATTGTGTTATCGTGTTGTCTCAAGCTGTTTGATAAAAGTTGCCTCTTCCGTGTCTGACCACACACGTGGCAAAATTGCACCAATAAGATTTGTGTGCATCCGTTTTTACGAATAATTTAATGCTCTCAATTATATTTATTTTTATTAGCAAAGTGCAGCTAAAGCAAAAATTTGAAGCATATGAACGTGAAGACAAAACGTAGAGCTCAGTTTCATTTTATTTGATTTATTTTGGAATATCACAATGAAGGAAGAAAAAGCCATTTTCCCTTAAGTAGTGGGAGATGGGCAGCATTAACTCATTTGGAAATGTTTGATTCTGTCCCTGGTTTACTGTACCTCTTTCAACAGATTGTAATTTGATCTAAATAAAACACATAAGCTACGTAAAACTAGTCACAAAATTGTTCAAAAATTTCTGTTATTTTCCAAAATACACAATTTAATATACTAAAGATTCTTCTGCATTCTTATTTTTTATTTATTTTTATTTTACTATTAAGTAAAATAAAATTAGGTTTGCCCCTGGGATTACCGTCCTACACATGTGATTTAAAATGTAACTGCCAGATTTTCAAACCACATTTAAATCTGCCCATCTTCTTGATTAAAGCTTCATGTATCTCCATTAAAAAAGGAATCAGAATACAGTATAAAGTTCTAAAGTATTTTTGGAAAAACTCACTCCAGGGAGACAAATGAGAAATTCTAAACATACCGATAAAAGTTAAAAATAAACCTACCTTCAAAAATCAAACAGCTGTTGTCCTGTTCCTTCTGGATTTAAAATGCGTAGTTTATTATATATCAAATTCACATTCACCAGTAATGAAATACAGATATATAGCCTTGCCCTATGAACTGATTAAGTTAAGTCTACCAGTCATTCATCCAGCAGTCCTCTGACTGTTACTGATTTGAATCTAGGTCTCCAAACCTATGCTTTGATTCAGCACATGCCTGCTTTCTTCCTTGTCAAGCAGGAAATACAGTTGGTTAGAACACCGAAATGGGGCCATGCATGAATCATTACCAAAGCAGATCTGAACCCAAATTGGTGCAACCACTGGCACCAAAAATGCTGACAAATAACATTTGCTCTTGCACTTTTAAATACCATGCAGTCTCCATCACTTTTTCAGCTAAATTTCACATTTATCCCTCAGTTGGGTGCATTTACTGAAGAATGGATGGACTGCTGTTCTCTTTCCCTTAGGATGACACCCTGCTTGTAGTTTCAGGTGACATCAACATTCACTTGAACAAACCTTATGCTACAGACTTTCATTCTCTCATGACGTCATTCAACCTCAACCGACTTACTACCATGAGCACACAGAAATCAAGCAATTAACTTGACTTTATCTTCACAAGAAATTGCAGTTCTGATAAGGTCACAGTTAAACCATTACACACTTTAGATCACTTCAGCTTTACCTTTGACTTAATGCTTCCCACAAACACACCGCCACCCTCCCAACCAGTGTCTTTTAGGGTGCACTCACACTATGCTATCCGAACCGTGCCCAGGCACGTTTCCCACTTCATTAGAGAAGTGCGAGGTGCTCTGCATCGGGTTCAGGCGTGGTTCAGTTCGAAGCGGTTCAGTTGGAAGAGGTGTGCCAGAGCGCAGTTCACTTGGGCTTTGGCGTGGTACGCTTGTATTGTGAGTGCAAAGCGCACCTGAGCACAAAACTGAAGATGCGACGTCACTTTTAGGGGACTGTTTCATATGGATTTATTAATTATTCTTAATTTTCAATGAATGCAAACTCGTAGTTTATTAAAGTTGCAAACCCCTCGCTGCACGTCAGCTGCATCTTCAGGAAACCTCGTAATACCTGCAGCACGAGGACTCATAATAATTTATGAGCGTCAAAAGTGGTGGATCTGTTTGACAAAGTGTTTGACTGCATGTCACTGCATCCCAGACGACCAAAAAATCTATATAACTAAAGCATTCTCCTCTATGCTGAGTGAGATCACTTCTCTTCCAGTTAAATTGAACAGTCGCATCATCAATGATGTAAGACTTCTCAGGTCGGATAGGTAAAAATACAATGTAAATGTAGGCCAAGGGGGAGAGGGGTTGGGGACAATCGCGCTTTGGTTCAAGGCAAGTGTACCTAATGTGAGTGCGCCCTTAGACTCAATCTGCACTTTCTGTCCTCCACACATTTCCTCTCTACAGTCTCATCCTCGCTTCCCTCACACACCCAGTTCTGACTTCTTGACGTTAATAGTGCAACAGAAACACCCTGTTTAGATTAGATTAGATTCAACTTTATTGTCATTACACATGTACATGTACAAGGCAACGAAATGCAGTTTAGGTCTAACCAGCAGTGCAATAGCAGCAAGTGCAGGATACAGGTATAAGTTATGAAGTGCAGTTATAGAAAAACTATGGTAATATTTACAGATGGATGTACTATGAACATTATATACAGGTTGTATTAGCTATGAACAGATTTACAATAAATGAATATATGTACAGGATGGTACTAGTAATCAGAAGTGTGCAGACAGATAAACATAATTACAAATGTCCATGTGCAGTGGGTATGTACAGTTCAAATAAGTGAATCAGTGTAATGTAGTGCAATGAATATGTGCAAATTGAAAAATGTGCAAAATAGTCAGTGAGGGGCAGAGTTCAAAAGGGAGACCGTTCTGGAGAAAAAGCTGTTCCTCAGTCTGCTGGTTTTTGTCTGGGGGAGCCTGAAGCGCCTGCCGGAAGGCAGGAGAGAAAACAGTCTGTGAGCAGAGTGAGAGGTGTCCTTAAGAATCCTGCGTGCTCGGCGCAGACAGCGTTTCTTCTGGATGTCCTCAATTGCTGGCAGTGTGGTCCCTGTGATGTGTTGGGCAGTTTTCACCACCCGCTGCAGTGCCTAACGCTCAGCAACAGAGCAGCTTCCATACCAGAATGTGACACAGTTGGTCAGGATGCTTTCTATTGTGCAGCGGTAGAAGTTCACCAAGACGGCTGATGAAAGCTGGTTCTTCTTAAGTTGCCTCAAGAAGAATAGGCGCTGGTGAGCCTTCTTGACCAGGCTGGAGGTGTTGGTGGTCCAGGAAAGGTCCTTTGAGATGTGGGTCCCCAGGAACTTGAAGGATGAGACCGGCTCAACGGGCATCCCATTAATGTGGATGGGATCATGTGAGCCTGTTCGTCCCTTCCTGAAGTCCACAATGAGCTCCTTGGTCTTGTTGGTGTTAAGGAGCAGATTATTGTCGGTGCACCAAGTGGCCAGATGCTGTATCTCCTCCCTGTAGGCAGTCTCATCATTATTGCTGATTAGGCCAATCACTGTGGTGTCATCTGCAAATTTGATGATGGTGTTGGATCTGTTCACAGGCCTACAGTAATGGTAAAAAGGGAGTAGAGGAAGGGGCTCAGCACGTAGCCCTGTGGTACACCAGTATTGAGTGTGACGGTGGTGGAGCAGATGTGGCCTGATCTAATATTCTGAGGTCTGTTAGTCAGAAAGTCCATAACCCAGTTGTAGAGAGACGTGTCGATATCCAAGTCTCTGAGTTTGATCAGTAACTTAGAGGGTATGACAGTCTTGAATGCTGAGCTGAAGTCAACAAACAGCATTAGTGCATAAGTGTTTTTATTGTCAGGTGTGTGAGAACAGAGTGCAGTGCTATGGAGACGGCATCTTCTATGCTCCTGTTGCCACAGTAGGCAAACTGATGTGGGTCCAGTGTGGATGGCAGAGAGCCTTTCAGGTGTGCCAGGACCAACCGCTCGAAGCACTTCATGATGATGGGTGTGAGTGCTACAGGGCGGTTCCACTTTAACATCCTGCATTGATGACATCTGACTTCTCTCCAGACCAATGCACCCTACTCCCTCTAACTCTTGGCTATCTGATGTTCTGAGAGAACATCGAACAGGACTCAAGTCAACAAAGAGAGCATGGCACAAATCAAAATTCCCTGCTGACCTTAGCATGTACCAAGCCCAGCTGGCATCATTTGCCTCCTAACTCAATTCAGCCTAAACCCTATACTACACTAACAAAATTAACAACAATTCAGACACCTACAAATTATTCAGGATGTTCAATACTCTGCTCTGTCCTACTCCTTATCAGCTGATGATTTGGTCTATTTTTTACACACAAAAAACACTCAAATCAGCAATCTGTTTTTCAACACGTCCATCCCAATTCTCCCCTCTGAATTAACTCTCCTCCTTCTCACTCTTTACAGAGGAAGAAGTGGTAACACTTTATAATAACTACACACTATAAATCATTTATTAAAGGGGTGGTCCACTACGATATCATATTTTAAACTTTAGTTGATGTGTAATGTAGCTGTGTGGACATAAACAGCATCTCTGAATGTAAGATGCTCAAAGTTCAATGCAAAGGGAGACCTTGGTTTTTACAGTTAGCTTAGCAAAGCCTACAATGAACGAATTTTGGAGACTACAAAAAAATACTTCCGGGCCTGTGAGATCACAAACATACTTTTACAGCGCACACACACTGCGCAGCTAAGGGGCGTGGCCAGAGGCAATGTTACAGCAGAGAGAGCTAAATGCTGCTATTTCCACAGAGCTTCTTCTGTTTCTGGGCTTCCAAATGACACGACACAAAGACAGAAGTGCTTACAGTTTTATTTTAATTATGTTCCAGAGAATTATAAAATACATAGCAACATGATTTGACAAAACACAGTTCCCAGTCAGTTAAAATCTCCTCAAAGAAGGAACAGCTCCAACAAGCAGAAGCTGTGAACTCTGAGCCACGACCTGTAAGTGTTTTTATTTGTTAAAATTGATCATGACATGTAAAGTGCCTAGCGTTAACGGTATGATGTAGCAAGGATGTAAACAACAGGAAATGCTGTGCTTTCTCGTGTTACACGGTTCTACAGACAGTACACACATATACACACACACACACACAATGGTGATCTCTCTTAAAGGAGCCGCACCCCACTTTCACACGTTACAGACACTTGTCAGATGTTATTTCACATAGGGGGCATGAGGTTGACTGACTGTTTACACAAGCACACACGCACGCACGTGCAGAGGAACTAGGAAATATGACAGTCGTTTTTATGTTAGCTGAGTAGCTATATATAATCAAAATTACGTGATTTCCTTTAAGTGAAACATAAGCACACATCGCTTTTTCATCTTATAAACACAACCAAGCCTTAAAATTACATTCTGGACCACCCCTTTAAGCATTAGCATCTAGTGAATTCATTATTTGTTAAGCATTAACTCTACCTTAATAAACGTTAGTGAGCAGTTAATAACTGAAGCTACAACTGCTCTATTCTTGACTTATAAGCACATTTAAATTGTGCTTAATAATTGTACTTTAATAATGTTAATGATTTATTTTTAAGATTATTCAGAATGAGTTAGTAAATGATTAATAAACTATTGAAATTAACATTTATATATTTTATTATTCAGGCATATAGTAATGGTTACTATGTATGTTAATAAATGCTTTAGTAACTCAACTTCATGCAGTTTTGTGACCTAATCTAAAGTTATGCTTTATAAAATCCCTTATAAATGACAATTAAAGGCTCAGCATCAAATGAACAGTTATGTTTGCAATCTTACCTTAAAAAGTAAAATTACTGTAAAGTTTAATCATTGCTGAATAACAGGAGTGTCAAAATACAACATAAAATTGGATAAACAACAATAATTTAACAATATAATACGATGCTATGTTTAAACTGTACAGTAATTTTATTTTAGATAAGGTTGCAAAGATTTATTTTTCAAATGATACAGTTTCATTTGTGTACTTTCAAATGAATACAAATGATTAAAGTCTTTTATGTTTTTTTCCCTGTTTAGAATATAACTAAGCCTTTACTTGTCATTTATAAGGGTTTTATAAAGCATAACTAGTCCTCACTTTAGATTAGGTCACAAAACTGGATCAAGTTGAGTTAATAAAGCATTTATTAACATACAAATTAACTATTGGTATATGCCTGAATAATAAGAATTATAAATGTTGATTTGAATAGTTTATTAATCATTTACTAACTCATTCCGAATTATCTTAAAAACCACCAACTATGCCTAAATAACTGGTTTGTAAATAATGCAACACTTAATATTAGTAATGAAAAATAAATCATTAACATTATTAAACTACAATTATTAAGCACATTATGAAATGTGCTTATAAGTCAAGAATAGAGCAGTTGTAGCTTCAGTTATTAACTGCTTACTAACATGTATTAATGTAGAGTTAATGCTTAACAAATAATGAATTCACTATTTGCTCATGCTTAATAAATGATTCATAGTGTGTAGTTATTATAAAGTGTTACCCAGGACATTCCCCCGGTCATTGTGCCAGCCCTAACACACATCGATTCTGCTTTTACTAAACCTGTCTGCTGCTTTAGATACAGTGAATCACCAGATTCGACTGTCCACCCTCTCCTCAATGGGCATCACTGAAAGCTCTGCTGGTTGGAGACTTACCTCACCGGTAGCACATTCAGTTAGCTTGGAACAAGTTCAAATCATCGATGCTTGCTGACAGAACAGCTACTGGCACTGCTCCTTCTTACCTCCACCTGCTTCTGAGGGTCTACATCCCCTCGAGGAGCCTCCAGTCGGGGAGTGAGCACCGCCTTAAGTCACGTTGCAAAACCTTTTCATTCAATGTTCCTTACTAGTGGAATGATCTGCCCATTCCCACACAGACTGCGGATTTACAGGCATTCTTCAAACAACAACTAAAAACCCATCGTTGTTGCTACCCAGGCTCATTCTGAGAACGTAGTCCCGTGGACGTTTCTGAAGACCGCGAAATACGTCTCGGGAGGTACGTATTTTTGCAGTTTTTGTTTTAGCGAATCCGCGAGAGGCCGCTGTGCGCTTTTTCCGCGTCTCGAACGTCTCGTTCTTGCGTAAACCGGCCAGAGGCTGCTGTCGAACGACCTTCCGCCTGTCTGCCTGGATGACAGAATGATTGACCGTGCGACCGGCCAATCGGCTGACCCACCTTCCTCGTTCCCTGAACCCAACCAACGACGATTCACAAAAGCCGTCCAGAAAAAGAAAACCCCTTGTCTGATTTTTACCACGGTTTTCAGATTTTGACCACATTCTCATCCTGTAATGAACTTGTTTGCTTTATTTTTAGTTTTTGTTTTCTTATCTGATTTCTGGAACCGCTCTTCCCCGGACTCGAACCCGGTCGTCGTCGTGGTCAGCCCCTCTCTGCGCCTCGAGTCTGCCAACGTACACAAAGAGCTAACCGGACAAACTGGTTGCGGCGCGAAAGCCGCCCCGCAGCGTTCGCTTAAAAAATGTAATGCAGCCGTACGTACCCCCGGCTACGTATTTTGCGGTCTCCAGAAACGTCCACAGGACTACGTTTTCAGAATGAGCCTGGCATCATTTGCAAGTTCACATGAACCCCTGTGAATAATTTGAGCACTTAAGGCTTCAGGTAGTACCCAGAATAGTAGTTCACAAAAAGAGGTCAAGCATTTTCATATCTTCTCCTTAACTCTTAAATAACTTTCCTGATAATGCCCGAGGCTTAGTTTCTTCTCAGTTTAAAACTAAATTAAATACTTATACCCTTCACCCCTCCAAAAAAAAAAAGAGAGATAAATTACAAATGAATAATGATCTCAAGTTTTGCTGTTGTTGTTGTTGTTAATAATGACATTACTGTTATTATTGGTGTTACTATTATTTTTGTTGTTGTTGTAAGGGTTAGAAATACTACAACCTTTATTTTTTCAACTGAGTCTGAGAATAACTCAACTTAAAACTTGCAAAATTTTGCTAAAAAAACTGAACTTTTTAACTTAATGAAGAAAACTTTGATTTAGGTTAAGTAAACATGCAAATGTACTTGTACAAACATTTTTACAGATTTTTGCCAAAACAACAAAAAACAATCAAACATATAAATTCTACTTTTTTTAAGTTGGGTTTTTTACAGAAATATTGTAAAGAAATATTGTATAAATGCAAAAGGGACCTATGCTTTACACAGCCTATGTAAAGATGGCTGCTAATGGAAGTAGTGCTGGCTGACCAATTGGAAATGGCCACAAGAGGTCACTATAGATGGTTCATTTTCACTCACCTAATTCAGGTTAATGGCTTTAAGGCAAACCCCGGGACCTGTATAATCATACTACACCACACTCATCAAAACACTCTCATCTCAGAAGCTTGGTGATTAAATTCCTGTGACAAATGTAAGTTAATGCAATTTCTCTAAGCACGATGATGTGCATTATAATGTAGTTTGTTTTTGTTGCATTGTCTCATGTTTACCATTCGTGTGTACTGTTTAGCCAGATGACCATCACTAAACTAAGAAGCTACGTGTTTAAGCTAGCACCCCTTGGTGAGCGGAGTGAGGTGTGTAATTTATGTTTGTGTTTCAAATTATGACGTAAATGTCTAAATTGGAAACTGTTGTGTTTTGAAATTGTCAACTGAGTGAATTATTGTTTATAGGTTGCTTTACATAGCTCTTTTGATGTGCACTGTGTGCAGATGCATGATAATGCACTCTAAATGTGTAGTAATTCATTGTAAATTTGCTTCGTGCAATTTGTGTTTACTTCTAGTTTTCACAGTGTTTATGCTGGTTCCAGAATAAAACTCATTACACCCGTCAGAGACTCTCTGCTTCGTTTAAAGGAAATCAAGGGCTGCTACACCAATGCCTGTCCGAAATTTCAGATCTACACATAGGCTACACTTTTTATATAACAATCCAGCATTTGCTGTTGCAGTTTGTAAGAATGGTTTTTAACCACAGCGGTTCGAACTGTAGTTCTGCCGGATGACTAAAAGTTATCAGTATGATGGTGAAAAACTGTACATTCTAGTCAAAATTCTCTATGGTTACAACTGAATTAGTTACAAATAACTGTATAAAATGATAAAAAATGAAATGATAAAAAACATATGATAATAATTGTACCCAGCTTAAATGTAAAATAAAGTTACCTCGGAGAGAGAGAGACAGGGGGAGGGAGAGAGAAACAAAAAAGCCCTGAAGATAGTCTGATTCAGAGAAGCAGTAGAGGAGCAGAGCAGGAGAGAAACAGAGCAGGAAAAGACACAGAGCAATCTTTACCAACTATTTTGTCTCTTTCTTGTGACCAAAGCCCAAATACTGAGACATTCAAACTGACCAATCAACATGTGACCACATCGTAAATCCCCCAAAGTCCACACACCAGGCCCCGATCTCATCAGTATCTGCCTTTGGAGTCAGTATGGACCTTCTTTGATGAAAAAGACATGTTTTGCCATATAAACAAATGCATATGATCATTTTCAGCTGCAGAATGGATAAAAGAAAGAAAACATGCATGTGTATTTGAAGCAGTTTATTAATCAATCAAAACTCCCATCTTTTACAATTACTCAACAACCATGTGTGCATGAGATGTTGGGGCATTATGACAATGTTTTGCTGAGAGCAGCACTTGAGTTTGCAGCAGCCTTCCAGGGAACAGCCCCCTGCATAAGACAAAACAAGCTGTTTACTCATTTAAGTCACTGATAGCCATTTATATTAGGAGGTTAAACCAGGGTGTTAACCTACGAGGTTTTGTTGGTTCATGACGAACATCTCCCCATCACATATTATGACTCCACCTGTTCCTTCAGGATTTTCAGAACATTGGACAGGGGTCTAAACATACAAACAAATTAGTTATTGTGTGTGTGTGTGTGTGTGTATGTGTGTATATATATATATATATATATATATATATATATATATATATATATATATATATATATATATATATATATATATATATATATATATATATATATATATATATATAAAACTAATGTAACATGAAAATTTTTTCAAATCAGAGACACATTTGCTTCAAAAAGACTGTTATATGATGGATAGACTTAAGTTACGTTTTCCATCACACAAAAATAACAATTCTGTTATCAATTATTCACTCTTGTGTCATTTCAATCCGCTGAGATCTGTCGCCACAGCAGAATGAACCGCCAAGCGGATGCCCTTCCATCTGCAACCCAGTACTGGGAAACACCCATACACTGTCACAATCTCACACACACACACACACACACACTCATGCACTACTGCCAATTTAGCTCATCTATTTAAACTAATGCATTGTTTGTGTTAATAAATACAGTAACTAACATTATTTTATTGTAAAGTGTTACTGATTTTAAACCTGTGTAGGGAGTCAACGGATCTTTCCAGAACTGATGAAGTCACACACCATATTATCCTTAAAAGATTGATTGGTGCCTACATGTCTGAGCTTTGATTTCATTTTCAAAGCAATCTACAGGCACCCAGCAAATGTTTATCCACAGGATGACTTGCCAGTCGCGAATGCTCGCTAATTAACTTTACATCTTAAAACAATAAAAAGAGACTCTACACTCACAGACCCCCCAAACAGGTTTTTGAGATTGCTTAGCAATTCCTTTTTAGTTTGCACCTGCGAACCATGTCTGCAAGTGTAATACACATTCCTCAGGCAGACAAATAAGCGATCGAAAAACTTCCCAAATGTAAGCAGACATTCAGTTTAACTGTGTTTTTATTTAAGTTAATGTATGCTTGTTTTACATTTCTGTAGGTTTTGAGTGTAAATGTTCCATGTGTTTAACATAACAGTTATGGATAGTTAATGAATTATATCCACTGGTGGTGAATGAAATCTACAGAATCTTTGTGAAATATTTCATGCTTGGTATTGATTGAAAGCTAGGAAAGTTTTAAATGCAGTGATTTATATGAAGAAACCATACAATGAAAAATGTCTATGTTACAATACTTTACTATTAAGATTGTAAAACTCTCAATCAAAGAAAGTTAACACATGATCCTCACACGATGTGCTAACCCGGTGTGATCCTACCCCACAGCCTCACTGATTGGATAGTTACTGTGTAGGCCCGACTGATACGCAAAGCCTATAAAACTTTGAACAAGGAAATTTCTTGGTCGTCTTTGCCAGTCATCTCTGTGGTTGCTACCTGGACGCCGCTCTTCTCGTGCTGTGGCCCTTACATCGCCTCAACTGAAGCCACTTTACATCACGAAGGAAACCGAGACCTTCACTTGCTGCCAGCTCGACCCCCGATCTGCTTGTGCAACTGCTTCAACAACATTGTGTCAACTCATCAGAACTCTTTCATAAGAAACATGCAGAAACCCCAGGAAGGACATTACCTACAATGCCGCCTCGTCCAACATCCATATCCCTAGCAATCGATTCCAAGCTTCCCTGAAAGTAAGGAAACCCCTCTTCACCATCTAAGGGAATTCCAGCATGTCATTGGAGTTGCTACGCTGACCAATCAGATTCGCCGGGATTTCTCTTTGGACCAGTCGAGGTAACCAAAATTCCATCAGAACTAGAGCTGTAATCGGGCCATTAAAGTTAGGCCCAATAGGGCCAGAGGCCGACAGAATTCGGCCCGAGCTTGACAAGTACATTTTGATTGACATCTTTTAAAAGCCCATACCCATTTACAGCCCGAAATTATTCAAATGTGCACAGGCACACAGCTCTTTTGCCTTTTATCAGAAATGAGTCGTTTATATGTGTTTTAACATAATTTATTCATAACAAATGTAGGCTATAGGCCATTTGTAGGTTGGAACAAAGAAATAAAATAAGTCCTCTGTAACATCTTAACATCTTAGAATCCTAAATAGGCTAGGACTAGGTACACAAAACAACAAATTAAATTAAAATAAATTCAAAATTATGACAGGTATTTGGCAATAATGAAATTAAGATAAAGTCTCTGTGGGATTTGTTTCACGACTTCTCTTCACAATCCGGCTTTAAGGCGCTGGTGAAACTGAATAATAAAAGAATAATACCAATATTAGCCTATATACTCTGACTACATAGTGCATTTATGGTTCAATATTTAGTTGTTATTAAAAACCCTTTACTCACCAAGATTAGGCTACGTGTTTTGTGGAGTTTTTATTGAATCCACTGTAAATGGCTTTAGCACGGTCCTGTGCTTACTGATGGTGCGTCCAGCAGCAGTGAACACCCTTTCACTGCTGCTGCTACAGGTCGAGATGCATAGTACTCATCTGGCTAATTTAGCAAGTTTTAGGTAGGATTGTTTGCTCATCACCCATCAGCCAAGAACATTCATTTCATTTTCCATGATAACGGTTTCAGTGTAGCGAGTGACCTCGTCATCTTCCCTGTCAGCTTGCTGTACATGCATTGCTGTGTAGCGTTCTACCGTAATACGCAGTGTATGAGCGACCGCCGAAATACCTTGGTGACTAGAATGACCGTTCTTTTTGGACTGCCGGCTGGCCTGACCACAGTCAAAATTTGCTCTTTTTGACTTTTCCGTCATCTTTTGTTTCACCTTTGCAGGGATGTATTTTAATGCTGTAACAAACGATTTGATTACTTTCTCGCGCTAATGGAAGTGCATCACATGACTGTTCATTTACCATGCAAGCCAAGCCCGGCCCAGTCCGACCCCGTCTAAAATTATAGAAATTAAGCCCGAACCCACCCGAACCAGTTGGGTTCGGATAAAGACCTACAGCTCTAATCAGAAAGCAAATAACACAAATAAGATTTCTATCCACGCTGAAACTGGTGTGAATTATATTTATTTATGCCAATGAATGCCAAGAATGCCAAGATGGCGCCGATGATGATGGCCGCCTCCGTGTCGTGCTCTGCAGTAGTGTTTGTATTTTTGTTAGTTTGTACTGTCTTGAGTCATATTCCTACAATTAGTTTCACCAGAGACGAATTGTTGGACATTCGGGCACATACACCACCAAATATTTTTCCATACCTGGATTTATCTGATGTTCTGTTGGACATTGTAGTCGGAGGAGCCGCAGTGCTACTCAAACGCTTTCAAGTGCGCAGACAAGGAAAGCCTGCAGGCGCGCTTGTGAAACTCAGACAGCGCGGATTTCGGACCGCGTTGCCTAGCATTCATCTGGCAAATCTTCGCTCTCTAGCCAACAAAATAGACGAACTCATTCTGCTCTCTCAGACAAACAGGGATTTTCTGCATTCAGCTGCTCTGTGTTTCACGGAAACCTGGCTGAACAACACCATACCGGACAACACGCTTCACCTACCGGGCTATCAGCTGTTCAGAGCGGATCGCGACGAAGAATCAATGCGGAAATCGCGCAGTGGCGGGGCGTGCTTTTACATCAATGAAAGGTGGTGTACAGATGTAACAGTTTTAAAGAAGATGTGCTGTCCAGATCTCGAAGCACTGTTTATTAACTGTAAGCCTTTTTACTCCCCGCGCGAGTTCTGCTCGTTCATCCTCGTCAGTGTTTACATTCCTCCACACGCACACGCGAGCCTGGCGATACAGAAACTAGCTGATCAGATCACGGTGATAGAGCAACAACACCCGGACTCTGTTTTAATCATTCTCGGGGATTTTTACAAAGCAAAACTATCCCGTGAACTGCCAAAATATAGACAGCATGTTACATGTCCCACAAGAGACAGTAATATATTGGATCACTGCTATACCACAATAAAGGATGCATACCGCTCCGTCCAACGAGCAGCTTTGGGACACTCTGACCATTGTTTGATTCATCTCATTCCAACCTACAGGCAGAAACTGAAAACAGCCAAACCTGTATTAAGATCTGTGAAAAGATGGACTAATGAAACAGAGCGGGATCTACAAGCCTGTTTCGACCTCACTGACTGGAGTGTTTTTGAAGCTGCTGCAAACGATCTGGATGAGCTCACAGAGACTGTAACATCTTATATCAGTTTCTGTGAAGATGTGTGCATTCCTACCAGGACTCAACTCACATACAACAATGACAAACCATGGTTCACTGTAAAACTCAGACAGCTACGTCAGGCCAAGGAGGTTGCTTACAGGAATGGGGATAGGGCCTTGTATAAGCAGGCCAAATACACACTGGAAAATGAGATCAGTCGCAAAAAGGAACTATTCTGAGAAACTAAGGAGTCAGTTCTCTTCCAGCGACTCAGCATCTGTGTGGAAAAGTCTGAAAAACATCACAAACTACAAGACACCATCCCCCAGCACTGTAGACAATGAACGACTTGCAAACGACCTGAATGAGTTTTACTGCCGGTTTGAGAAAACCCCCCACACCCACTCTGAACTGCTCTTCACGCCACCATTAACACCTCCACCACCCCCCACCTCCCCCATACCTGCACTTCAGTTCAGCGAAGAGGAGGTGCGCCAGGTCTTCCGGAAACAGAAGAGGAAAAAAGCACCAGGCCCAGATTTTATAACACCAGCCTGTTTAAAATCCTGTGCTGACCAACTGGCCCCCATCTTCACCCTGATCTTCAACAGATCACTGGAGCTGTGTGAAGTGCCCTCCTGCCTCAAACGCTCCACCATCATCCCCATCTCAAAGAAACCCAAACTCTCAGGACTAAATGACTACAGACCGGTGGCACTAACATCTGAGGTCATGAAGTCTTTTAAAAAACTGGTGCTGGCCCACCTGAAGGACATCACTGAACCCTCACTGGACTCTCTTCAGTTTGCCTACAGAGCAAACAGGTCTGTGGATGATGCAGTAAATATGGGACTGCATTATGCTCTGCAACACCTAGACAGACCAGGGACCTATGTGAGGAACTTGTTTGTTGACTTCAGCTCAGCGTTTAACACTATCATCCCAAAACTTCTCCTGCCCAAATTAACTCAGCTCTCTGTGCCCGCCTCTGTCTGTCAGGGGATCAACAGCTTCCTAACGGACAGGCAGCAGCTGGTGAAGCTGGGAAAATTCTCATCTAGTATCCACACAATCAGCACTGGCGCCCCCCAGGGGTGTGTCCTCTCCCCACTGCTCTTCTCCCTGTACACGAATGACTGCACATCAAAAGACTCCTTTGTGAAGCTCTTGAAGTTTGCAGACGACACCACACTTATCGGCCTCATTCAGGATGGTGACGAGTCTGCTTACAGACAGGAGGTTAAGGAGTTGGCTGTCTGGTGCAGTCACAACAACCTGGAGCTCAACACGCTCAAAACAGTGGAGATGATAGTGGACTTCAGGAGAAACCCCCCTGCTCTCCCCCCACTGAGCATCATGGACAGCAATGTGGCAGCATTGGAGTCATTCAGGTTCCTGGGCACCACCATCTCTCAGGACCTGAAGTGGGACACTCACATTGACTCCATTGTCAAAAAAGCTCAACAGAGGCTGTACTTTCTTCGTCAGCTGAGGAAGTTAAACCTCCCAAAGGAGCTGCTGAAACAGTTCTACACCTCCATCATTGAATCAGTCATCTGCACATCAATAACTGTCTGGTTTAGCTCAGCTACTAAATACGACCTCCAAAGACTACGTTGAATAGTTCGGACTGCTAAGCGAACCACTGGTTTAACCCTTCCTACTCCCCAAGAACTGTACTTATCCAGAGCGAGCAGGAGGGCAGCCAAAATCACTCTGGACCCCTCACACCCAGCACACTACCTCTTTGAACTTTTACCTTCTGGTCGACGCTACAGAGGACTGCGCACCAGAACAGCCCGACACAGAAACAGTTTCTTCCCTCAGGCAATCCATCTCATGAACACTTGATGATAATAATTGTGGAACCAACATCACTACTTGCTATACACTTTTATACACATAAACTTATTTAACCACACACTTACATGCCAATTTAATAAACAGTAATAATAAATAGTAATAAACACGTACATACACTTGTCAATCTGTATATTTGCACTCACTACTTACTTCTATTTTTAAAAAAATATATTTATTATCTTTTTTTGTCCTGTCTCTGTTATCCTGTTGCACTGTAGAAGCTCTGTCACGAAAACAAATTCCTCATATGTGTGAACATACCTGGCAATAAAGCGCTTTCTGATTCTGATTCTGATTAGCAAAGGCTGGAAGTTGAATCCTTACTTGTACTCTGTCTCTTCTCAAACTGCTTGTGTGCACGTGGATGTGCTTCAGCTTCAGATACTGCTACCTTGCTTATCAAATAATTCAATACTGTTTTTATATTGTTATTGTTGGCCACATAATAATATAATACAGGACTTTAAAGGGCACCTAGGTTAGCCCTTTTTTCAGATTTAATATAAGTGTTTTGCGTCTCCAGAATGTGTCTGTAAAGTTTCAGCTCAAAACACCCATCAGATTTTTTATTATACCTTTTATTAAATTCCTATTTATACATTTTTGTACTGGGTGGCGGTTTTGGTGTACTGCTCCTTTAAGGCTAGTCCTCCCTGCCCACCGTTTCTACGTGCCTTTCAGCGTGCCTTAATCTCCTCCCTCGGCTGCGTCAGACAACAGACAGACATAAAGGAAGCTGATCTCATGTAGCGTTTGTGAAAAATACTACAGTAAGAACTTTACCAATAAGTATTTGTTGTGCAGTTGCATCAATGAGTCACACAAAGTTCACGCGCGCACATACACACACACAGACAGACAGACAGAGCGCCCATTTAGCTTCGCACTCTGTTTGCACGCATATGTGACAGGATACAGGTTAATCCTCACTGCTGTATGAATATCTGTTATATTAACATTCAAAATAAACCTGATTTAACGTCCACAAACCAGGATTTAAGCGTCTTCCTTTATAATTGTTCTGACACGCGGCTGTGCGGATGAAGTAAAGCTAAGCTAAATCGCTGTAATTCATGACACACGTGCACTGTTTTAAAACATTTTAAACATGTGAAACTCACTCTTGATCACATTTGATGATGATTGATGAACCTAGCAAACTGAACAGACCTTTTATTCCCGGTTGCTTTGCGTACGTCTGGTCTTGCTGATATGATTATTCACGTGACTACCGGGACATGTTAATACCGCAGCTGTCAATCAATTCGGTGGGTGGGGGGACCGCACTCCTACGTAAAGTTGCGGTCGATCTGAAAACCGCTCCAATTGGTCCACCGTTTTTATGTTGCTAAATTGAAAAAAAAAGGACTGGGTGTGTTTATTTCACCCCAATTTGACGGTCTATACACCATACATGCACATATAGCTGTCCAAACAGCTTGAAAAGTAGATTTTTCACCATAGGTGCCCTTTAAATAATTCTATGTGAATCACGTTCAAATCTTTTGATTCGAATACCCAAAGTTTATATTTGATATAAACCAAAGAGCTGATTTACACCCGGAAGATGAAATTAGTGATATAAACATAAATATGAATTAGTTGTTCCCTACAATTAAAGCTAACAGATGCTAAAATTGTCTTCATTGATGTTTAACACACATAAATCTGTAAAAATCTCAGAAAATTTTGTCAAAGGGTTCATGATCTTTTAAAAAGACTGAATACCGAAAGAAAGTCTTAAGTGTTTGGAATGACAAAATTGGTGAATAAAAGATGAAATATTTTTAATAAATAGATTTAAAAAAATAGTTTTTACAAAGTGGTATGACAAAATTCCTTATTTCAATGTTCAGTCATTCATTTATTTTCTTTTTGGCTTAGCCCCTTTATTAATATGGGGTCGTCACAGCGGAATGAACTGCCAACTTATCAAGCATATGTTTTATGCAGCGGATGCCCTTCCAGCTGCAACCCATCGCTGGGAAACACTCATACACTCCCATTCACACACATACACAATTTAGCTTACTCAATTTACCTAGCACATGTCTTTGGACTTGTGGGGGAAACCAGAACACCCAGAGGAAACCCACAGGAACATGGGGGGAGAACATACAAACTCCACACAGAAATGCCAACTGACCCAGCTTGAACCAGTGACCTTCTTGCTGTGAGGCAACATCGCTACCCACTGCGCCACTGTGCTGCCCACTTCAATGTTGTTTGAAAAATAAAATAATAGGGATATCATTTAAGATCACGTGACGCATTCATGAGCCTAGACGCACGCTAGAAGAGCTCCGCACATGTTGCCCTTTTTCCTTTAAATTTATCCCGTTAATTTACATTTGGGGAAGTTTTTTCGTTTATATATGTTTTGTAGATGTCACACAGTCGGAAACTTGCTTTTTCTTCACCATCATCCTCTCCTATAAAGAAGAAAACTAAATCTTTGACCACGTCAGGCCGAACAGACATGGAGGATAACATGGTGCCACTTTGAAGCAATTCGAGAACATTCTGAAAGCTTAACTTGCAGCAATGCGCTCAGAATTTAGCTCTCACATGACAACAATTCAAAATATGTGTTCCAAAGTGGATTTCTTAACTGGAGAACAGAGAGAACAGAAAAAGGTGATTAACGAGCGCGCTCGGTGCCTGGATTCTCTCAAGCAACAAGTGACTGAACTACAAGACCGCAGCAGACGCAGTAACCTACGTTTACTAGAATTACCCGAAGGAGCGGAGAAAGACGACTCGATCGGTTTTCTGAAGCGATTCCTGCCGACATGGATTTCATCGCTGACGAACAAAGAATTAGAGGTTGAACGCGCACACCGAGTTTATTCCAGAGCCTCGTCCGATCACTCCAAGCCCCGACCTTTCCTATTCAAGCTGTTATGCTTCAATGACAGAAATCTGATTCTGAATGAAGCAAGACGCCATGGTCCGGTTAAAACAAACGACGGTGTAATGCTGAACTTTTTTCTGGATTTCTCTCCTACAACCGCAAAGAAGTGCAGCTCATTCACTACAACATAGAAGGAACTGAAAGACGCAGGTCTCCAAGCCTTTCTTCTGTATCCAGCTACGCTAAAAATCATCATGAAACACGGCGAAATTAAACAACTATATACAGTGGTGTAAAGTACTTAAGTAAATGAACTTAGTTACTTTACTTAAGTATTTTTTGGCTATTTTGTACTGAGTACTGAGTATTAAAAATATAAGCAACTTTTACTCTCTACTTGACTACATTTTTGATTGAATATATGTACTCTTTACTCCACTACATTTGAATGGACGCTTACCGTTACTCGTTACATTGTGATTGTGCGCGACAAGTCGGCATCTTTATCTACCACGGCTACTTTGTTGGCCGGACGAGATGATATTGCCATCTGCAGGGTGCTGAAGGTACTGTATGCTATTTATGAGCTAAATCATGTGAACGTGAATTAGCAGCTTGCCTAATACCAGGTATTTAATTAGCCACATGGCTGCAGCCAATGATGAGCTGAAGTTGGCACATCAAGCAGTGCCAGCACTGATGACCATCTATGGCCTTATCTGAAAGAAATGTTTTCATTTGCCGATATGCAGAAGGGCTCTAACAGGATGCAGTGTCTACTTTGTTTGCCATGAAACAGGAAAATAAGTGCTTTTAAGAATTTATCGTCAAATTTGAGAAAACACCTTGAAGTAAGAGTACATTTTGTATCAGGTGCATCTAGCTTTGCGTTTCTGATCTATTTTTCATTGAATTTATATGTAGTTTACTAAGTTGAAAAATCACACTGCTCCTCTTTGTTTAATTTTAATACAGAGAAAACATACTAATCAATTGAAAAACTACTCAAAATAAAAGTATTGCCCCCCTCTGAGACTGAGAGTGGAATCACATGAAAGTCAGCTCTGAATTTTTTTACTACGTTTTACTACTTTTTTATTTTATTTTATTAATAACATTTGAGTTTGACTGAGACTTTTTGTTCTTTTTTTTAATCTATTCTGTTTTGCCATTTAGAACACTGAGGTGTTAAATTTAATTTCTATATTAGGAAATAAAACCTTTTTTGGTGTTCTTTGAGCCTACATTCAGTATGAGTAAAATACTTAAGTTCTTTTAAATTCAAATACTTTAATACTTTTACTCAAGTCTTATTGGAATTGGTGACCTGTAACTTGTAATGTAGTAATTTTTACAGTAAGGTATCTGTACTTTTACTCAAGTATGGTTTTCGGGTACTCTTTACACCTCTGACTATATACCTCGGAGGAAGCTCGCCAGTTCCTGAATTAGTTTTTAGGACTTTCCCCAAGTATGGAAGAGTCGCAAGGGTTGGTTAATACTGAGTATCTTGATTTAGGATTTTAAACTTCTAAATATGGTGGTTCACTTGCTGTTTGTGCTCACAAGCCGATAGAGATATTGTCAATAATACACACATTTTAGGTTAACTGTTACATATAAAATCCGACATTTTTGATCAATACAAACTTATTAAAGGATGAAAAATTTTGTGAGCAATTTAGACTGAAACTATGTGAATTTATCGATATAAATAAAGGCTCAGTAGAGGATCCTCTGCCATTATGGCAAGCAATTAAGAGTTTTGTAAAAAAAAAATTAATTTGTGTCTTTTCATCAAAAAAGCAATTGTAAGAAAATCTCTGATTTAGAATCTAATCTGCAAACACAAGAGCAGATGAACCAGCAATCTTTTTCTGACAGTACAGCAGTTTCAATTGAAATAATTAAAAAGAAATTAAATTTATTATATAGACACAGAGCTGAATTTCTGATTCAAAGGTTCAGACAAAACTACTATTTTCAAGGCAGCAGACCTAGTCATTTATTGGCATTAAGATTACGTAACAGTGAAAAATTTGCTAACATTACTGCAGCGAAATCTCAAAATGGTCATATTTTGACTGATCAAAAAGCTTAAATGATACGTTTCACTCGTTTTGCTGTGACCTATACACTTCGAATTCTAGTTGCGAACCCATGTCCTACTCTTCCTTCTTTACTACTCTTGATCTTCCGCATCTGTCAGAAACAGATTCTGAGCTGCTAAATAAACCTATATCACTTACTGAGTTAGAATCTTCCATCAAACGCAGGCGCAAAAAGGAAAACCCCAGGCCTAGATGGCATACCAGTGGAATTATATTTGTATTTTTGGTCTGATCTGGATCCTTATTTCTTAGACATGTTGCAATATTTAGTTGATCATGGATCTTTTCCTCAAAACATGAATGTGGCTATTATATCCTTGTTATTAAAAAAAGATAAAGACCCCTTATTATGTTTTAATTATCGCCCACTTTCGTTAATCGGCACAGACCCTAAAATTTATGCAAAACTCCTTGCCAGCCATCTAGAAGGCCATATGACCAAACTCGCACATCACAAGCAAACAGGGTTTATCAAATCCCGCTCTGCTTCAGATAATCTATGAAGACTTCTTCACATAATCTCTACATCTGAGCAAAGGAATTCTCCTTCCGCTATACTATCACTCGATGCAATGAAAGCCTTCGACTATTTAGAATGGGACTATTTGTGGGCGGTACTTAGTCATTTAGGCTTTAATTCTAAATTTTTAAAAATGATCAAAATACTGTATGCTGATCCCACAGCCAATATACTCACAGGTCATATATCTTCACAATCTTTTGTCTATTGGAAGAGGCACACGTCAAGGGTGTCCTCTTTCTCCACTATTATTTGCTTATTATCTTCTTATTATCTTTAGAACCACTGGCCCAAGTTGTACGTCAATCTGAATTTATACTTCCCATTTTAATTAGGAACACCTCACATCACATATCATTATTTGCTGATGATGTTTTACTTTTTTTAGATAAACCAGCTCAAACAGTCCCCCACGTTTTAACATTAATCAGTAAATTTAGCACCCTATCTGGGTATAAAATTAATTGGTCGAAGTCATCTCTGCTTCCTCTTAACTTTAATGTGGGGTCTACAACATACTTTGGGTATATTCCTGTGGTACACTCCTTCAAATATATTGATGTAGATATTTTCATTTCATTTTTATGTATCTTCGCATTAGATCTGCGATTCGCGCATATGGCATTCCCTGGGATGCACAATTACCTGTACATCCTTTGCGGAAGATAATTACACCCAGTATTACATCCGTTGCTTCTGCTTCACTATGCCTCTCTTCTTAAAAATTTCTACAAACCACTATCCATTACTGCTATTTGGTCTAAGGATATCAGTGGAGATTTAGAATCTTTATTTTCTGACCAAACTTGGGACACTATTTCATCCTCCTCAAAAAAATCTGAATCATCAAATGATACACTGGAAACTGTTGAATATCTCTATTTATCCCCTGTAAAATGATTTTATGTGCATTTATCACCTTCCCCATATTGTAATTTATGCTCACAGAGTACAGTTGGCACTTATTTTCATTATTATTGGCAATGTCCTGCACTTCACTCTTTTTGGTCTCAGCTGGCTCATGACACTTCGTTTCTGTTAGGAAAAGATGTAGAACTGACTCCAGTATGCTTTTTCCTAAACAATTTTTCTAACATGTCACTCTCAATGCAACAAAAGAACTTACTCTTAGCTGCCTTCACAGCTGCTAAGAAAATGTTGGTTTGCCACTAGATCCCCCCTCATATCATGAGTAGACTTCAATGGAACCTATCTTTGCTGGACATTATTTGTATGAAACTTTTAACAGCGCGCATACATGGAGCTCAGTCAAAAACTGTTAAGTCCTGGATTTTAGCTTTTGATATTGTCACAGCCTTTGTTTCTTCCTTCTAATGTACATCTTTTCTGTTTATATATTCTTTATGTATCTCATGATGTTATAGTTATTTTTTTGTACTTACCTAACTTCTGCTCTGTATTTGACTTTACATAAATTTTATTTTATTTTTTTATTTTTTTTTATAACACAGCAAGCTTTTAATTTCTGTTATTATAGAACAAGTCTACCTGGGTGGGGGTGGGTATTTGGGGTTGTTTTATGATATACAGTAGTCATATGCTGTATGCTGTCTATATTAAACATTATTAGACATTATTAGAAGACATGGGATCAGCTTTCACTGCTATGCAGATGATACTCAATTATATATTTCAACTAAACTTGACGAAATGTCTAAACTTTCCAAGCTAACTGAGGGTATTAAAGATGTTAAAGACTGGATGACCAACAATTATCTTCTCTTAAACTCAGACAAAACAGAATTATTACTTATTGGGCCTAAATCCTGTACACAGCATATCTCACAACTCGACCTGCAATTAGAGGGATACAAAGTTAGCGTTAGCTCTACTATAAAAGATCTGGGTGTCATATTAGACAGCAATTTACTTTTAAAAATTATATATCCCATGTCACAAAAACTGCTTTCTTTCATCTGAGAAATATCGCTAAGTTACAAAGTATGCTATCGATCTCAGATGCAGAAAAGCTAGTCCATGCTTTTATGACTTCTAGGCTGGACTACTGTAATGCACTGTTTGCTGGCTGCCCAGCATCCTCTATAAACAAACTTCAATTAGTACAAAATGTAGCTGCCAGAGTTCTTACCAGGTCTAGAAAATTTGATCACATCACCCCAATTTTATCCTCCTTACACTGGCTGCCTGTTAAGTTTCGTATTGAATTTAAAATATTGCTTCTTACCTACAAAGCTTTAAATAATCTAGCTCCTGTTTATCTAACCAACCTTCTGTCTCACTACAATCCAACTCGCTCTTTAAGATTTCAAAACTCAGGGCTTCTGGTAGTACCTAGAATAGCAAAGTCGAGTAAAGGAGGTCGAGCCTTCTCATTTATAGCTCCTAAACTCTGGAATAGCCTTCCTGATAACGTCCGATGCTCAGACACACTCTCCCAATTCAAAACTAGATTAAAGACTGTGGCGAGTATACTGATTCAATGTCGCCATGGTCCCAAATTTATCCCAGCTGCCTTCTCGTCACAGTGGATCAACCACAGCTGGGAGTCATTAAGGGACACCGATATAAGCAGCGTCGGAACAACCAAGGGTGAGCTTCATTCTACCAATGACTCCCAAGCTAACCTCTGTGTCTCTCTCTCTCTCTCTCTCCCAGCGGACTCAAGCAGCTAACTTGCTGAACCACCGACCAACCCATCACGGCCCCACTCTCTATCCCCGGAGCACCTGCACGCTTCCTGGCCAGAAGAGCACCTTTACACCCCTTTCCACTTTAAACTATACCTGTAAATAAATCACCCTCCGGGGAAAAGTCTGTACTACAACCCTCTGTGTGAGTGTTTTCCCTCTAACTCGCCACAAGACCTATCTGTTTAGTAAAGGATACACTCAGTGCACCACTTAGCGGGCTTCCACACAGGTTTCTGCATCTTGTTTATATACACTATGAACAGCAGCTACGCTAATTATTCTCTTTATTCTCCATTTCCACCTGGGGAAACTCTTCCCAAGGCCCTCAGACTATGCAGAGTCACTGATTCGATCCAAGACCAACGACGAGATGATCCCAAGGTTTCCATATCCTGGACCAGGCCGTATCCTGGGCAGCTACTATGGTGGTCATGGAAGAGTGGAGAACATGAGACTGATTCCTGTGACGCTCCAGTTACAGACGAGTCTTCGCTGAGGCCAGCTTTCAGCCTCTGCCGCTGAGACTGCAGCTCTGCACAAGACGTTTGGCCAGCGGAGAAATTAAAATTGTCGTGCCCAACTGCGTCTGGTTTCTCTCAAGGTTTTTTTTCTTCACTTTCGCCAATTGGTGAAGTTTTTTTTCCCTCTCCGCTGTCGCCACTGGCTTGCATGGTTCGGGATCTGTAGAGCTGCGCATCGTTGGATTTGCTCTTTAGTGTTTGGACTCTCAGTAGTGATTATTAAACCACGCTGAACTGAGCTAAACTGAACTGAGTTTAAATACTAAAGACTGAACTACACTGTTCCTATTTACTATGACCTTTTATGTGAAGCTGCTTTGACACAATCTACATTGTAAAAGCGCTATATAAATAAAGGTGAATTGAATTGAATTGAATAAACAAAAACTGAAATAATAAAAACAATTGTTCACAAAAAAATTATAGGGATATCATTTTAAGACACTTTTTCCAGCTATTAAATTAGCTGTATAATAAATATGTTAATGATTGAGCCATTTTGTTGGTTGAACATTTCATAAATGAGCATTTTTACTAAATTAAAATAAATACCTTAATCTGACCCACTGGTTTGCTGAAGAAACACAGGTTTGAACCCTGAAAAAAAAAAAAGTGATCAGCAGGATGTAAAAAATATGCCTTAAAATATATTTTGACCATCATAATATAGTAAAAGAAGTGATGTATGTATTCATACTGAAAATTTGATCCTGTCCTAAATAGTCAGACTGTTATGGGTTCAGTAAATCCTTATTTTTATCACTGCATGCAAAGACGATTGCTTATGAATTTGGCCTCGTGGGCTTCCAGCTTTCAATTTCCAGTTGGTAACTTTAACCATTACACCTCAAGCTGTACAAAAATCTGAAAAAAATGTTGTACTGCATCTGCTGTTCTCACATATATGTACTTAACTGAATGTTTTAATCTGCTGTGAACCCCAGACTATGCTAGTAAAAATATATATACTTGTATCGTGTGCAATTGCGATCTCTTTAACTAATCGGCCCTTGTGGGTTTTTAACCCTCGACTTTCAGACCAGAACTTTAACCATCACACCACATTGCACAAAAATCACACATCGTATCCAAACAGCATGTGCTGTAAAGTAATAATAATGGAATTGACAGTAAATCAAAGATATTACTAGTTTAAACTCTAAAAACAACACCACGACAACACCTCTTTACATTAGCCTCAAAGCTAACACTTTTGCAACCGAATCATATAAACACTGAAAGAAAGTAGACTGCTGCCATTATTACAAACTGTATAGCATGATGCTCAGCAATTATTCAACATAAAATTATCTGTTTTAATAATAACAAAAATAGAATAAAATGGGGAAAAAAGCAAATTTACATACGTACCATAACAACAGTTTTTCAACAAAACGAAACAAGAAAGAGCGCCGTCTAAAGAAAGTCCTCCAAAGACTCACAATTCAAAGTAAAAAAAAAAAATAGTAAAAACAAATGTCGTATCAAATAAAAATATACTCATCAACACACTTTTAAACAACTGATATGAGATTTACCTACTGTATATAATCAATGTATATATGATTAACTCTGTGAAGAATCATTGGAAGACACAAACTTCCATTGAAACAAAATTGTAACAACTCAATTATTACATGCCTACAGAGATTGCAAAATAAAACAATACTAATTTACAATACTAATTCTGATTAAACAAAAGTGTAATTTAAACAAACATACAGTATCTGGCGCCAGTTTTGTCACTTTCAGTTACAATCCAACAATTTTGTACTTGCTTTTATGTCTTGTCTTCTTGAGCTCATTGACTCTTCCATTCTCGAGTTGTTCTTCTGAAGATTCTTTCATGAGGTTTTGTCTGAAGGTGACCATTTCAAATGTGATTACAGCAACTAAAATCAAGCGATTAGCCCACGTAATGAGAAGGCAGTGTTCGTTTTTAAAATGAAACTGGCATGCCTCCAAACAGGATAAATAAACCACATTCAAAACCAATGAAACAAGCCATGTTGCCATAATTGAATGACTGAGCAGTTACCATAAAAACTTAACATACTATTTAGGTCCTCATGACAGCTAGCTTTAGAGTACAATCAGTTTACTTAACTAGCATTTTTGGCAGTCAAACATTATATTTAAGTTATGATCTTACAAGAGAGACATTTAAAGGTATTAGTCACATAGTAGTGAATAATTGATGTATCTTTTCAAAAGGTACATGTTTGTACATAAGGTTTCCATCTCAAAACCTTATAGATACATTTTAGTACTTACAAATTTCAAAAGGTATACTTTCAGTTTAGGTACTTTACCTTCATAAGATATTAAGATATCAATATTGACTCTGTCCAAAAGTGTAAGGAGGTGGCATGTTGTCACAAAGCATCTTTCCATAGTCTAGAAGATCGTAAACATCTGGGGTGCGTTTCCCAAACAACAATGTAACTCACAGCTGAACTATCATAATACGATGCATCCTTTGGGAAAAGAACGATGTAGTGACAAGTGTTTCCCAAAACACATAGTTTCTCTGTCGCAGATCCATCGCTTGAACCATGTTAGTTATAACATAAATCGCCCATAATGACGCTCTAAACTGGGTGGAGTAACAACTTCTTTAGAGAAGAATCCCATAATTTCTTTGTGCAAATGATATTGTTTTACACAAACATGCATTTAAAATAAAATCCAATAATAGATTTGGTAAAAACATGCAGTTGCTTTCCATATTAATTAAAATATATGTAAACGGCACATATAAGGCCTGTGTTTCCCTTACAAATATTATTGAGAATATGACATATCCTATTCTAAAACATAAAAACACATATTCCAATATCATATATAAATGACATAAATAAATAATTAGGCTCTTTATTAAGAAACTAAATGTAATAATTATTATGTATTAGAAATGAAAAAAATCATTCTTTATGAATAATATTAATGATGATGATTATTATTATTATTATTTATATTAAGTAGGATATTGTTTGTTTATTTATTTGTTTTTTAAATTCTACTTTTTTCAATTTGACACTTGTAAATCACAGCAGAAAGTTCTAACCAGCAGGCTCATGTCATAAACAGTACAGATAGCCTATAAATTAAAAGAATTAACGTATGCTTTTTGTTTTCACAACCTTTGGAGATGTAACATAAATTCCGCTTTTAAATATTAGGTGACCTATAGCTTTCGCCATAAGGCTGTGTTCAAAATGACATCAATGTTTTCAAAGTGCACTGCGAAGGGAGCACAATTATAAACATGAAGATCGCTAAAACTGAACAATAGTTAGAAGGCAAATTACACCTAAGAGGGATGACCTTAATGTTTTTTTACTTTTAATAAATCCAAATTTGAATAGAAGTTGGGATTTAGAAGTGGGAATAGAACACAGCCAGGAAATGTTTCGAACTACAGCTCCAGAGTGCCAGTGCTCAAGTTTTTAACGCAGTTTGCGAATGTTCGTTGGATCGATGGATTTGGGAAACGCAAATCAACAAACTATGTTTGTAATGACGGAACTTGCGACCTTAGTTGGCTAACGATGGTTTTGGGAATCCATCACCCCTGGTTGATTTAGATCAGGATATTCACTCTTCTTGAGAAACAAACGAAGTGAATTAGAGAAGTAATTAAAGCACTGTGCTGAGTAGCCTGTTCTGACTAGCTGTGCTGCGGTGTAATATGAGGCGCCGTGTAGGATTTAAATCAAACTTTGCTTATCAACACACACATAAACACGTGCATATACACCTATAAATTACTCGCATATACACCTATACTTTTAGATGTTCAAAACAACATATATGAAACTTGTGTATATACATATAAACTTCACGCACGCATACACCCACACACAGACGCACATACATATAAACTCCATCTATGCAAACACACCGACACACGCGCACATACATATAAACTCCATCCATGCATACACACCCACATTAACACACGCACATACATATAAACTCCATCCATGCATACACACCCACAATAACACGCGCACATACATATAAACTCCATCTATGCAAACACACCCACATTAACACACGCACATACATATAAACTCCATCTATGCAAACACACCCACATTAACACACGCACATACATATGAACTGCATCTATGCAAACACACCCACATTAACACATGCACATACATATAAACTCCATCCATGCATACACACACACAATAACACACGCTCATACATATAAACTCGGTCCTTGCACGCACACACACACGCACATACATAAACTTGATGCTTCCATACACAACCATAAAAAAGTTGCGCAAAATTCTCAAACATATATATATATATATATATAATTACTTGTGTATATACATATTCAGTGTAAAAGTCACAGCCAAAACAAAATATATCATTATTTATAATTATAAGCATGTATAAGGTAATTTCAATTAGCTGTGTTGTAGTGAAATCTATCCTATCTTGAAGCTTATGAAAAATAAATAATGTGATTAATTGAGGTATTAGGTCTTTTGATTGTTGAAAACGTGACATGACTGCTCCAGCAAAATGTTTATTAAAAATCCTAAAATAAATGAAAGCAGTAGGTTTAATCAATACATGGTCACATATGAAGTATATAATATTATTTATTATTAGAATAAATACATTGTTGTCTAATATGATTTTCTGTATGGTGTCGCAATCCTTAATGGGTTATTTTGGTTCCACACTTCAGTCCAGAAGGTGGCAGGAATGCACATTGTTGGTTTGCCAGCTGCCATAATCAGAAAATAAGACGAAGTAAGCTATTTTGCCACGTTTCTCCATTTGAATGACCATGATGAACAGTGATAGCGCTAACGTTACAGACGCAATTAACATTTCGCGAAAGGTTCTTGCTTCGCCGACTATAATTAGATCCATATCTAATTCAGTGGAGTCAAATGTGTCCCCTTCAGCTGAACTGCAAACAGAAACAGAATCTGAAATGCGCAATTTGTTTCGGCCATCAAGGCCCGCAGTTCAAGACTGCGGTCACACCATCTGCGGTTCAGAGAGAGACGGTCACGCTATCTGTGCTTTAAATTGTAGTGCGCGTCTACTCTGTGTTTTGCGGTAGATTAAAGACGCGTGTGTTTAATGATAAGATAAATTAATAAGATCACTCTGAAATTCATGTTGATTTGCATGAGATAAAAAATTACTTAATGCCTTCCGTTTGAACGGACATGCCTTCCGTTCACACTGAAAAGTTAAAGCACATCCACATATAAATCACCTGCATATATGCGACTTTGTATACGTTTGTGTATCTTGTTTCGGATGTTTGCTCGACTGTTTAACGGGTGTTTATGCATGCTGGGAGTTGTATGTGCGTGTGTGTGTGGGTGGGTGTTTATACAAGGAAGTTTATGTATGTGCGTGTGTGTGCGTGCACAAGGACCGAGTTTATATGTGCGTGTGTTAATGTGTGTGTGTGTATGCATAGATGGAGTTTATATGTCTGTGTGTGTTAATGTGGTTGTGTATGCATGGATAGAGTTTATATGTATGTGTGTGTTAATGTGTGTGTGTATGCATGGATGGAGTTTATATGTATGTGCGTGTGTCAATGTGGGTGTGTATGCATGGATGGAGTTTATATGTATGTGCGTGTGTTAATGTGGGTGTGTATGCATGGATGGAGTTTATATGTATGTGCGTGTGTTAATGTGGGTGTGTATGCATGGATGGAGTTTATATGTACGTCCGTGTGTTAATGTGGGTGTGTTTGCATAGATAGAGTTTATATGTATGTGCATGTGTTAATGTGGGTGTGTATGCGTGGATGGAGTATATATGTATGTGCGTGTGTGTCGGTGTGTTTGCATAGATGGAGTTTATGTATGTGCGTGTGAGTGTGGGTGTATGCGTGCGTCAAGTTTATATGTATATACACAAGTTTCATATATGTTGTTTTGAACATCTAAAAGTATAGGTGTATATGCAAGTAATTTATAGGTGTATATGCACGTGTTTATGTGTGTGTTGATAAGCAAAGTTTGATTTAAATCCTACACTGCGCCTCATAGTGTTATCTGATTTCCTCAATAATACCACAAGAATACAGAGAAATTACTATAGAAGTAGACCACATTGCAAGATGCATGACATTTATACACATTTGAAACTTCACAAACCCACAGATTAACAATAACTTTATTCTAAGACAATATTGTGGATAGAAAAAAAGAGCAGTCAGAGAAACAGTGTGGCAAATCAGCAGTTAGTGACTTCTAATGCTTGACTTTTTACTTTTTTGCTACAACTTTTTTTTATTTTGCTGAAATTAATGCAGAAAGAAAAAAGAGAATTCACAAACTGAAAGTACTGGTTATGACTGTAACCCACGTTGCCCAAAGGAGGGAATGAAGATGTTGTTTCCTTGATATATTGGGGAATCACCAGATG
Source organism: Danio aesculapii (assembly GCF_903798145.1). NCBI lineage: Eukaryota > Metazoa > Chordata > Actinopteri > Cypriniformes > Danionidae > Danio > Danio aesculapii. The sequence goes on along the minus strand of NC_079455.1, from coordinate 12,237,082 downwards.
ACTAATCTGGAAAACAAGCCAATGAATGCCTATGGCAAACAGCTCTTAACAGGAGTGGCTAATTATAATCAGCTGAGTATATAGGCAGCACCAGAATGAGAGCAAGCCAGGTTTTAATCCCTGAAGAAGCTGGACATTCAGCTATCAGCTGGAGATGCAGCTTCTCCTTTGGGAAAGGTGGGTTGTGGTCGAAACCATGAGGTTCCCCTTTAGACCAGGAACTTCAACATTGTGCCCTTGACACATTGGGGAATGTGTATGGAAAGCACCACAGCAGATAGACCTGTCACATGTTTGGTGAGTAGATTGCCAATCAAAGATCTACACAAGCCTTTAAGGGTCATGAAACATCAAAACACATTTATTGAGATGTTGACAGTCATATGCTGTATGTGTCCCATGTTGCTAAAAACACTATTAGCACACACATATTTCGCTAACAAGTGAAAATTGGTTGTTTTTGCATTATTTCGAGCAAATTCGTTCTACTAATTTTAAAAGATATTTTGAAGCAACGTCACTGAGATTAGATCTTTGTGTAAATTCCAGCTTGGAGACTGGATATCAGTACTGGCAGGTACAATGTGATGTCTTTAAGTTTTCATCATTAATTCAAGAAAAAGTCTTGGTTCAAACCAATCAGCATGCTCTATTGTGAATGAGGTGCAACTTCATTAATATGCATGATAGCTTTGAAGACTGTTTTTACCTGTTACAATGTTCAGACTGCAGAGAGACACCAAAATGTGTTTCCAACCATAATTAAAACAATTCAATTCAATTCACCTTTATTTGTATAGCGCTTATACAATGCAGATTGTGTCAAAGCAGCTTCACATATAAGGTCATAGTAAACTAGAACAGTGTAGTTCAGTTTGTAGTGTTTAAGTTCAGTTCAGTTTAGCTCAGGTCAGTGTGGTTAATAATCACTACTGAAAGTCCAAACACTGAAGAGCAGATCAAACGATGCGCAGCTCTACAGATCCCGAACCATGCAAGCTAGTGGTGACATCGGAGAGGGAAAAAAACTTCACTAAATGGTGAAAGTGAAGAAAAAAACCTTGAGAGAAACCAGGCTCAGTTGGGCACGACCATTTTAATTTCTCCGCTGGCCAAACGTCTTGTGCAGAGCTGCAGTCTCAGTGGTGGAGGCTGGAAGCTGTCCTCAGCGAAGACTCGTCTGTCTCTGGAGCGTCACAGGAATCAGTCTCATGTTCTCCACTCTTCCATGACCATCACAGTAGCTGCTCAGGATACGGCCTGGTCCAGGATATGGAAACCTTGGGATCATCTCGCCGTTGGTCTTGGATCGGATCAGTGACTTTGCATAGTCTGAGGGCCTCGGGAAGAGTATCCCCAGGTGGAAATGGAGAATAAAGAAAATAATTAGCGTAGCTGCTGTTCATAGTGTATAGAAGCAAGGTGCAGAAACCTGTGTGGAAGCCCGCTAAGTGGTGCATTGAGTGTATGCTTTACTAAACAGATAGGTCTTTAATCTAGTTTTGAATTGGGAGAGTGTGTCTGAGCCTCAGACCTCTCAGGAAGGCTAATCCAGAGTTTAGGAGCCATAAATTAGAAGGCTCGACCTCCTTTACTCGACTTTGCTATTCTAGGTACTACCAGAAGCCCTAAGTTTTGAGATCTTAAAGAGCGAGTTGGATTGTAGCGAGACAGAAGATTGGTTAAAGCTTTATAGGTAAGAAGCAATATTTTAAATTCAATACGAAACTTAACAGGCAGCCAGTGTAAGGAGGATAAAATTGGAGTGATGTGATCAAATTTTCTAGACCTGGTAAGAACTCTGGCAGCTGCATTTTGTACTAATTGAAGTTTGTTAATAGAGGATGCTGGGCAGCCAGCAAACAGTGCATTACAGTAGTCCAGCCTAGAAGTCATAAAAGCATGGACTAGCTTTTCTGCATCTGAGATGGATAGCATACTTCGTAACTTAGCGATATTTCTCAGATGAAAGAAAGCAGTTTTTGTGACATGGGATATATGATTTTTAAAAGTTAAATTGCTGTCTAATATGACACCCAGATCTTTTATAGTAGAGCTAACGCTAACTTTGTATCCCTCTAATTGTAGGTCGAGTTGTGAGATCTGCTGTGTACAGGATTTAGGCCCAATAAGTAATATTTCTGTTTTGTCTGAGTTTAAGAGAAGATAATTGTTGGTCATCCAGTCTTTAACATCTTTAATACACTCAGTTAGCTTGGATAGTTTAGACGTCTCATCAGGTTTAGTGGAAATATATAATTGAGTATCATCTGCATAGCAGTGAAAGCTGATCCCATGTCTTCTAATAATGTCTCCCAGGGGTAGCATGTATATTGTAAACAGCAAAGGGCCTAAAACTGATCCTTGAGGCATCCCGTAATTTACTGGGCTAATTTGTGAAGGTTGTCCATTAATATTCACAAACTGGTAACGGTCAGCTAAGTATGACTTAAACCATTGTAGGGCCTGTCCCTGGACACCTGTAGACTTTAAGCGATTAATGAGGTAGATACTGTGGTCAATGGTGTCAAATGCAGCACTAAGATCGAATAGAACTAATAGCGAGATGCACCCTTGGTCAGCAGCTAAGAGTAAATCGTTGGTTATTTTCACTAATGCAGTTTCTGTACTGTGATGAGCTCTGAAACCTAACTGAAACACTTCAAAAACATTGTTCGTCTGCAGAAAGGAGCATAATTGAGCAGAAACAACTTTTTCTAGTATTTTAAACATAAATGGAAGATTTGAAATAGGCCTATAATTAGCTAAGTTGCTGGGGTCCAGTTGTGGTTTCTTAATAATAGGTTTAATAACAGCTAACTTGTAAGGATTTGGAACATGGCCTAAAGATAAAGAGGACTTGATAACGTTAAGAAGAGGTTCTCCTATAACAGGTAGCAATTCTTTCAATAATTTTACATTTACATTTACATTTAGTCATTTAGCAGACGCTTTTATCCAAAGCAACTTACAAATGAGGACAAGGAAGCAATTTACACAACTATAAGAGCAGCAGTGAGCAAGTGCTATAGACAAGTTTCAGGTGTGTAAAGTCTAAGAAGCAAAGCATTAGTAAAAATTATTATTATTTTTTTTTTCTTTTGAGAGAGAGAGAGAGAGAGAGAGAGAGAGGGCACAGTTAGTGGTATAGCCAGAGAGGCAGTTGCAGATTAGGAAGGAAAGTGGAGACTAAACAGTTGCGTTTTTAGTCGTTTCTTGAAGACAGCAAGTGACTCTGCTGTTCTGATGTAGTTAGGGAGTTCATTCAGTTCATTCAGTCAATTTTGTTGGAATTGGGTCCAATATACACGTAGCTGGTTTAGAGCTATTTATAATTTTATCTAGCTCTTCCTGTTCTATGATTTTAAAGCACTGTAGGTTATTTTGATTCAGTGGAATGTTTACTGGACCTGAAATATAAGGCGGTGCAGAAAGTTTAATATCTCCTATTTTCTGTCAAAAGCCTTCTATTTTATCACTGAAAAAATGAATCTATGAATTTATCACTGAAATGGTGTTAAATAAGAATCTAGGATTGTTATGATTATTTTCTATCAGTTGGCGGAGGTGCTCAGCCCTGGCAGATTTTAAAGCCCTCCTATAGCTGGACATACTCTCTTTGTACGCAATTCTAAAGACTTCTAAATTAGTTTTTTTCCATTTACGTTCCAGGGCACGGGTTGCTGTTTTGAGAGCGCGGGTATGACTATTATACCATGGTGTAGTTTTATTCTCTCTAGTCTTTTTTAGTTTGATGGGTGCCACAGTATTTAGAGTGCTAGTAAAGATGGCATCCATACTGCTGGTTCCTACATCAAGGTAATTTGCGCTTGCGGGTGCTATTCGAAATAGAGAAAGATCAGGTAAGTTATTTATAAATTCATCTTTGGTGGATGGAACAATAGTTCTACGATATATCGGAGCGGATCTGCTAATTTCAGGTAAACACAGCTTATATAGTAGGAGGTAGTGATCTGTAATATCATCACTTTGTGGTATAATGTCTACATTAATGACCTCAATTCCATAAGACAGTATTAGATCTAGTGTATGCTTTAGGCAATGGGTTGGACCAATAACATTTTGCTTTATCCCTAGTGAATGTAGTAAGTCCATAAACGCGAGCCCTAATGTGTCGTTAGCATCATCTATGGGGATGTTAAAGTCTCCTACAATTAGTATTTTATCAGTTTTAACTAGTAAGTCAGAGATAAAATCAGAAAACTCTTTTAGAAAATTGACATAGGGTCCTGGGGGTCTATATATGGTGATTAGAGCCAGAGATAACATAGGTTTTTGCATAGTGTCTGGAAGCATAACATTAAGCGCTAATACTTCAAAGGAGCCAAACATAAGTCCGTTTCTCTGATTAACATTAAGAATATCACTAAAGATTGATGCAACGCCACCACCACGACCAGTTTGACGAGCCTCATGTTTATATAGGAATCCTGGAGGAGTTGCTTCATTTAAACTAATATAGTCATTTTGTTTCAGCCAGGTTTCAGTGAGACAGAGTGCATTAAGATTGTTATCTGTTATTATTTCATTTATGATAAGTGCTTTAGGTGCTAGTGACCTGATGTTTAGGAGACCAAGCTTCATGAAATTTGTATTTTCACTTTTTAGTGGTTTTTCTGGTTTAATTCTTAATAGATTATTTCTGGAGCACACAGTACGTTTGTTTCTTGATCTAATAATGCGAGGAACATACACAGTCTCTATGGGGTTAGCTAGGTATGCATTACTGTTATTTATGTGGGGCGAATAGGACTCTGTATGGCTAAATTGTGAATTTTGTGAATTTTTACTTACTAGTCAGATAGAGCGAAGTTTTCTGGAGATGTTGTCCGACAGGAGTTCAGCTCCAGCTCGACTGGGGTGCAGCCCGTCAGCGCGGAAAAGCCTAGGATGCTCCCAGAAAAGATTCCAGTTATTGGCAAAGAGCAATTTCTGTTCTTCACACCATGTTAAATAGCCATTCATTCAGAGCAAAAAGTCTACTGAACCTTTCATTTCCTCGGCGGTAGGTAGGAAGCGGTCCAGAAACGATGATCTGCGTGGCGGGCGAAGTGCGTCGAACCGTCTCGATCAGACTCCTGAAGTCCTCCTTCAGGATCTTCGTCTGCCGGAGCCTGGTGTTGTTCGTCCCCACGTGGAGGACGACGGCACCGAGGCTCTCGGCAGCGCTCAGGATAGTAGGTATCTGTGCAGAAATATTATTAACACGGGCACCAGGGAAGCAGAAAGTGCGTACTTTGTTACCTTTGGAGGAAGCGGAGCGGATGTGGCGCACGATTGAGTCGCCAGTGATGGCCACATCGCGACCCGTCTCGCGGAGAGGGGCGAAGCGGTTCTCCGTGGGGATCTCGAACACCGGAGGAGGAGACGTTCTTCCCCGGGACCCGGTAAGCACCTTACGCGGCTGCACCCAGGGGCCGTGGTAGCCGGGTGTCGGCGTGAACGACGCCTGGGAGAGCTGCGCCCTCGGTGCGCTGGGCCGGACTGAGAAACACGCGGGGTTGAGGAAGAAAGAAAAATGTTATTGTATTGAACACTTACCTCAGACGAGCGAGTACGGGTTAAGAGCTTAGCCCTGAGCCCTGCTCGCTTCGTCTCAAGGGAGCAAATCTGGGACTCCACTGCTTCCAGCTCCAGCTCCAGCGCCTCCATCGATGCTTCTCCTGCACTCAAGGACAGACATGCAAGCGACATTGTACAAGGTGAAGAGCAAAGCCAGTAAGTGAGAAAATAAGTGAATGAAAGAGGTCGGTAGCTTTAGCTGACCAGCGGTGCTAGCAGGCTAAAGCTACAAACACCAGGCGGATGCTCGAGAGACAGAACGTTTAAAAGTAGATTTGTTTGTATGAGTGTGTTAAGGGATTGTTCACCCTAAGTAGGAGAGATAAATATTTAGTGAATGAGGAGGTATTTTATGATAAAAATTTAAATTGCGAATCTAATCTCCAAACACACGCAGCGAAGCTACCGTCCGGTGACAGCGATAGTGACGTCACTCGAGCATCCGCCTGTGGAAGAAGTGGAAGAAGAAGAATTGTTTAGAGACATGGGTCGTCAGTGTTGTGTTTATAAATGCGCTGCAATGAAGGTTTTGTTTTTATTTCTCCGCCATGAGATCGCAGTGTGTGGACTAAAATGTGTGGAGTACAGTGGTCTGCTAACACGCAACATAAATACGTTTTTAAGGAACATTTTTTACCCGAGAGCTGATTGTCCTGTCTCTACGGATTTGATAAATGTGTGATCAATGTTCTTTGTATGTTTATTCAGATAGCAAAGTTAATTTATATTGTCAGCAGTACTCTTTTAAAGACATATCTTACTCAAAATTATTTAGTTACTAAGTTTACAGTACGTTAATATCACTACAATATTTTGCACTGAAAGAGCCTCTGTAAATGCTGCTCTCCGAATGTAAGCATGTAAACAACTTAATCAAGCTACGTGTTGGATTTCAGCCGCATTTTGTGACAGGATAGTTTATAAGCCTGAGTGGCTTATATTTGGTTATGTTGCCATTTGAAAAATAAAGGTAATTGTAACAATGAAAATAGTTCTTAATCGTGTATATTTTCATGTAACTTTTGTGGTGAAAAAAATGTCAGAAGGAACTATTGGCCCCCGGGCATCTTCACTTTATCAAATTTGGCCCTCTTTGCAAAGTTTGGACACCCCTGGCCTAAGGGGAGGCAAAACTTCTTGTTAAGTGTGCTTTTACTCTCGGGGGACATGGCTTGCCCAGCTCTGATAAGTGAGGGTCATGACATCCACTATCCAGTGGGTCAACCGCTGTTTGGATATGGCACTTTTCTTCTGCCGACCACCATAACAGATAAAGAGCTGCTTAGAGGATCTTAAGCTCTGAGTGTGATCTGCATAAAAGCACCGAGCATGAACAGGATCTACCTCCTCCGCAGGAAGCAGTCCTCCGGTAGGAACCCTGGGCACATAGCCGGGCTGAGACCTCAGGATAAGAAGTCAGTTGGCCCAAATTACAGGCACCGTTCGCTGACCAAAAATGCCTCTAGATCCCAGACCCTCTTAATAGATGCCAATGCGACCAGCAGAGCTGTCTTCACAAACAGATTCCTTAAAGAAACTGAGTTGAGTGACTCTAACAGATCTCTCTGCTGACCTGCTAGAGCAGCAGAGAGATACCAAGGACATGAGAGGAGAGAGGGATGGATGGATTTCATCACCTCACACCTCTGAGGATCTTTTGGGCAAAATTAAATATGGACTGTATTCCTCTTGGCTGGAGGGACCGGTTTAATTGCATCCTTTGCCAGGAGGACAGTAATCTCTCACGAAAGAAAGGGGTGGTTGCAGATTTGACTACTGTAAAATAAACACCCATGATCTTGGGAATTGCAAAGCTGGGTTTGATTGTGCAAATGAGCCACCTTGACATACTGGGCAGCGCTATCTTTCTTCTCCTGGTGGACCATCTCAGGGTCGTTTCTCGGTCCGCTTACCAGACTTATTGGGGGCTCTATCTGTTGGGGGCTCAACGCTGCCACTTAGCTAGTGGAGCTGGCTATGATGACGAAGCAGAATCCAGAGGTGGGCGCCCTGAACAAGGAGCCGGCTAAAGTGGATGGGGCTGGGGAGGAGCCATTTTCTGAGCCCACTGGTAGATGACCTGCTCCATCGCACTTGACTGCTTATGCCCTGCAGAGAACTCCTGGCCCGACGAAGTTGCCAAACAGGCCTGCCTGGGATATGGGTCCATCAAAAAAGCAAGCTTTGTTGACATTGCATATATCGGCCAGGTTTAGCGAGAGGTGGCATTCCTGGACCACTAATGTGGCCTCGTCCTCCCCAGGCACGAGTGGCCAACTTGAGTAGCATTAACTCAAATTCCAACAAAGGAGGTTTTGAGATTTAATATTCATGCAGACAAACCATTAAAAGTCCTTTAAAGTTTCATATTCATAAGAGAAAAAAAACACAAAATGATTTACATTAAAGTAATGTAGAAACAGACCACAGTTTGACTTTATTACTCACATATGAGTAAAACTGGACTGATTAAATGCACTCATGCATGAGCATCTTACATTTATGTTATGTTATACATTAATATTTATGTTACCACAAGGTGGTGGCATGACTTCGTAATAGTTTTAATGCCTTATTCTTAATATTAGGTTTCCTCACAGTCATTGCTTGCATGACAGGAATAAGGAATGTACAGTTTTAAAAAACCATTGTTTCTATTTAGGTGACATATGGTTAAGACAGAATTGATTCATGCTTTTATGATGTTTACGCCAAAATTTACCCTTACCATCTAAATGTAGCTGCCGAAATTGAGACTCATCTGGCTAAGAAATCTTTCCCCAATTGTCTATTGTACAACATTGATGATTTCTTTTTATATCTGTCAGAGGTGTCACTGACTGGTGTGCTGCTGTATTCAAGATAAGATGTTTTGTGTGTTTCAAAGATGCTCTTCTGCTGATCTGTTTTAACAAACAGATTATTTGAGTCACTGTTGTCTCAATCAGTCTGTTTATTCTCTGACCTCTGGCATCAACAAAGCTGGGTATTTTTTACAATCTTTTTAAAACTGTTCTCTGTAAGATAGTAGTGTGTAGTAGATCAGCAGTTTCTGAAATACTCAGACCAGCTTGTCTAGCACCAACAACACATTTAAAATCACTTCTAAGGGATAGTTCACCAGAAAAAAAAACCCCAAAAAAACTCTTATTTACTCACCCTCAAGAGGTTACAAAACTTTATAAGGTACCTAATACGTGTACAAGAGGGTGCAAAATGCATAATATCAAATGGTTCTTTTAAATGTATATTAATAGTAGCTGATGATGATATTCTTTTGAACTGTCTAGATCAGGGATGTCCAAACTCGGTCCTGCAGGATCGGTGTTCTGCAGATCTTGCCTCTAACTTGCTTCACCACACCTGCACAGATGTTTCTAGAAAGCCTAATAATAAGAGCTTGATTAGCTAGTCCAGTTGTGTCTAATTGGGTTGAAACTAAACTTGGAACTAAGCAGGACACCGGTCCTGTTTTGTTTTTTGATAATCTGCTGATTTGATTTTATAATGTATCTGCACCAAGTTGTAATGGGACATACAATAATGGCCAAATGGGACATCCAGAGGGAACATTTATACAATTTTTGCTTTAAATGGATCGTTCAGCCTGAAATGACAATTCTTTAACCATTTACTCGGACTTCACTTGTTTCAAACTTTTATGAATTACTTTGTTCTGTTAAAGAAGCTGAAGACTTGTACCCATTGACTTCCATTGTATTTGATTTTCCTTCAATAGACATCTGTTTTCTTTAGTGTTCAACAGAATAAAGAAAGTCATAAAGATTTGAAACCATGTGAGGGTGAGTAAATATAATATTGTATAATAATATCTAAAAATAATTTTGATTAGTGGGTGAACTAATTCTTTAAATAAGTGTAATTCAAAAGTGTAATTCAACCATACAATATATGCATTAAAAACTACATTTGATTTACTGGAAAAAACATTTGACAAACTACAATATATCAAAGAAAATTACTTTATTTTACTCTGCAAAAAATGCTCAGAAAAACAAAATGCTAACCAAAAAAAAAAAACAATAGTGATTGCATTATAGTCAGTTATTATTTTCTTTTAATATTTTGGAACAAAGGGCAAATAAGTTATTTTTCCTATAACAGAGATCACTTTTGCCCTCAATCGCTAAATATGTGGAAGGGGTTGCAATCTTTTATAATATAGCAAACAAAATATAGTTTAACTTTGTTCTGAAAAGAAAATTTGTTTTATTATTGTAAAAAAAACATGTTAATAATCCAAGGAATATTTTGTCATAATAAATAACCTGTTGTTCATATAGATATTAATTTTCAATGTAGAACAATCAATGCCAATAAAAAGCCTTTTTTTAAGTGTGGGTCACAGACCATAATTTGCTTCGCACCTGCTGCTTTTAGCTATCAGGTTGTTTAGTCAAAATATCACCTTTTTATAATTCATTAGTTTGGTTATTCATTCATTTTCCTTTGGATTAGTCTATTTCAGAGGTCGCCACAGTGTAATGAACTGCCAACTATTCCAGCATATGATTTATGCAGCGGATGCCCTTCCAGTCGTAACCTAGTATTGGAAAACACCCATACACAGTCAATTCACACACACACGCACGCATGCACACACACTCACTCAGACTACGGCCAATTTGGTTTATTTATTTCATCTATACTGCATGTCTTTGGACAGTGGAAACCCACGCAAATAAGGGGAATACATGCAAATTTTACACAGAAATGCCAACTGGCCTAGCTGGGACTCAAAACAGCAACTTCCTTGCTGTGAGGTGAGAAGACACTGAGCCACCTTGCCTAGTTTGGTTATTCATTCATTTTCTTTTTGACTTAGTCCCTTTATTCGTCAGGGGTTGCCACAATGGAATGAACCGCCAACTTATCCAGCATATGTTCAACGCAGCAGATGCCCTTCAAGCTGCAACCCATTACTGGGAAACACCCATACACTCCCATTCACACATATAAACTTCGGACAATTTAGCATATACAATTCACCTATTGTGCATGTCTTTGGACTGTAAGGGAAACCATAGCACCAGGAGGAAACCCATATGAACAAAGGGAGAACATGCAAACTCCACACAGAAATGCCAACTAATCCAGCCGGGGCTTAAACCAGCGACCTTCTTGCTGTGAGGCGATCGTGCTACCCACTGCACCACCATAACGCTCTAGTTTGGTTATTGCAATAACGTAAAAAAAAATCACAAATCTAGAAAATACTGGCTTTTAAACTCCTAAAGTTTAAAATGTTTAGACTATAGGTCTCAAACTCAATTCCTGGAGGGAAAAACACAGCTGATCCAAATGTCTTGAACACCTTGATTAGTTGCATCAGCTGTGTATCAGACCTATGGGTTAGAGCAGGGGTGTCCAAACTCAGACCTGGAGTGCTGGTGTCCTGGAGAGTTTAGCTCCAACCCTAATCAAACACACCTGAACCAGCTAATTCACCTCTTACTAAATATGCTAGAAATGTCCTACTGGCAGGTGTGTTGAAGTAAGTTGGAGCTAAACTTAGCAGGACACTGGTTTTCCAGAACACGTTTGGACAACCCTGGTTTAGAGCATTTTTTTTGTTTTTTTTTATTTGTTATTAGCCTGAATTGTCATTATGGCTGCAGTTCTTCCATCACTAAACAGTGTTTCTTCATTTCATTCCTATCTGTTAAAGTGCTGGTGAACATTATTTATTTCAATCTGTTAAAAATGTTTAACCAAATTCAGTCTGCAGAATCAGTCTCATCCTTCATCATCATTCCCTTTGTAAAATTTATCCTTCATTTCATTTTTTCACATATAAACAAAGACATTCAACTTTAGATCTATGGCTCTTAAGTGGAGAATCCATTGCACATCCATTGCAGTTTAATAAAACTACTCTCCTTGGTCATCTTCTATGCTGATTATAATGCCTTCATCTTCAGTATCTGGCTCAGCCTGAGGTTGGAGATTGATGGGATAAAATATTTCATCATATGCAATTTTCCCATGAAGGCCTCTCGGGTTCTCCACACACTGCACTGAAAGCTGAAAATGCTTAATAATTAGTAATAAATCGGAATTCAATTTGAGTAATGAAAATACCTGTATGATCCAAGACTTCCTCTTTTACCTGTACAGTAGAATCAAAAGTGCCTTCTGAAAACTCTTCTTGGTTGTTCACATACTGGACAGAAATCTTAAAAGAAAGGTACAAATTCATTTGTAATGCTCAATAAGTTCTTGTAATAGGTCTAATAAGTTCTTGTACTCTGCCTTTTTCCACTGAATATACTCTAAGAAATAAAGGTCTTGGTCAGTTGGCGTTTCGGTGTGGAGTTTGCATGTTCTCCCTATGTTGGCGTGGGTTTCCTCCGGGTGCTCCGGTCTCCCCCACAGTCCAAAGACATGCTGTATAGATTAATTGATAAAAACTAAATTGGCCGTTGTGTATGTGTGTGAATGACATTGTTTGGGTGCTTCCGAGTGATGAGTTGCAGCTGGAAGGGCATCCGCTGTGTAAAACATATGCTGGATAAGTTGGGGGTTCATTCTGCTGTGGCGACCCCTGATTAATAAAGGAATTAAGCTGAAAGAAAATGAACGAATAAAGCTGTCACTGGGGCAGTACCTCTTAAAGAAGTACACATTTGACCACATTTGAAAGGGTTCATATTGGTAGCTTGAAAGTATACGTTAGTATAGGTTAGTACTTACTGTAGGTACATATTCATAGTTAAAAAAGCCAAAAGGTATATTATCATACAGTTTAATTATGAATGTGTAATTAAGTATAAAGATGTAGATGAGAACACCTCAGTGTAAACCTATGAACCTTTGTTTCTGAGAGTGTATATCTGATTTACAAAGCTTCAGTAAATATGTCGGGGCTGTCTTTTAGTCTTTAATCTGACTAACAATGATAGCAAAGCAAATGTTAGCAAACTGTTAATGTAATATTACATTTGTAAAGACCTAAATCTGACAATATGTATTATTTACTTACTCCAGATGTGCTTGCATGATCAACACTGGCTTCAGGATGCATATCTCCACAGCTTTCTTCTACTCTCTCGGTCTGCAACACACCCAAGAGTCATTTAATGATGTTTTCTTACTAACTGTAACTTAAATAAAAAGGATATTGCTAAAAAGGCTGCAAAATGCATTAGGCAGATTCTTAAGGTCAGAACATGCTAAATGTAAACTATTTGTTTACGCATGCTGCTGCACTTTTTCTTAGTGCTGTTGTTGCAAGTCAATTTGTGGTAGAAATTTATAAAGTTAAGCTGATTCTGTTAGCTATGAACATCACCGCAGGCAATTATTGTGGTTTTCTTCAATTAATCTAAGCAATCACATACCATTGTCTCAGTGACGGACTTGTCGAAGACCCAAATAAAACAGTTCTTGAACAGTTATGATGTGTTTGGATTTAAAACATGGATGTTTGCAACTCTAGTCCTAGGTTAATACCAGTCCTTGGTAAGTCTGATCCATTTAAATCAAATTAAAGCCTGATTTCCTTAAAGCCTCAGTTCCTGTTTCTTTTGTTCTTTGAATGTGTGAACGGCGGTAAAATTTGATCTCGCGATTCTTGAAGTCATCATGACATCATGTCCGGGCTTGTGAGATACAGTATGTGATGCCGGAAATGCGACTTCCTAGTTCAGATCCATTTTGAGGATTTGAACCGTACAATGGTTTGTTGTTAAAGCTAATCAGATCTGTATGATTCTGTGCCAACGGATAGTCAAATTGTACTTCTACTGGTCTCTAGGACAGCAACCTACCAACAGTACCTTACAGCAACTTAACAAACCCTGCTGAAATGCATAAAGGTGGCTACACCATAACCAAATACATACATTTAATAACTTAAAAAGCTGTCACAATGCGTGTGACATTTCAAGCACACTGGTTTCTGATGAAGTTAATAAAGTTATATTTAAGTTTATAAGCATATATTTTTAGAGCTTTGGTGTTGCAGCCTTTGTGAACTCTTAACACTTTTTGTTTGGCTGAGCACCCATTTAGATTGATGCATGTGCTTTTGTGCATTTTGTCAACTTAACAAAAAATGTTGTTAAAATTTTGTTAGCCGGTTTAGATAAAAACATCTACTAAATGAATTAATGTCAATCTAAATAGCTCTGATGGAACTGAAACTGTCTCCATGTTCCTCAGGAGTCATTTTTAAAAAGTAAAAGATCAGTGACGAACCTTTAATGTTTTCATTTTCTTCAGTTAACCTTGTAGATCTTGGCTCTTCTTGATATGTAATCCTCATTGTGGTAATCAGCAGTATATTGGAAGGATGCCATTTCCAATACGGTGTGTAAATAATCCAACAGAGCAATAAATATGGATTAATAAAATAATAGAAGGCGAAAATAAAGTAAATCAAAAGAAGACTAATTAGAGCAGTCCCCTGTCTGACTGTACAGAAAAGACTGACAAGCTTCCTTTTGTCTAAATGATCGGTAAGCACACAGGACTCCTCCCAATTGTAAGTCATTGGCATGAGGTTTATACAAGCTTCAACAAGACACTCAATAGCATCTGTTGTAATGATTTTGGTATGTCAATATTACGAAAGTTAAAATTACAGTTGAAATCAGAATGATTAGCCCACCTGTGATTTTTTTTCTGTTTCAAATATATCCCACATGTTTAACAGGGCAAGGGAATTTTTACAGTATTTTCTATAATATGTTTTATTCTGGCTAGTATAAAAGCAGTTTTTAATTAATAAAAAACTTTTTAAGGTCAATATTATTAGCCCCCTTAAGCAATATTTTTGTTTAATGATCTACAGAACAAACCACTGTTATACACTGATTTGCATAATTACCCCAACTTGCCTAGTTAACCTCTCGTATCTTGAAAAATATGTAATAAAATAAGATATTCTGTATTGTCATCATGGCAAAGATAAAAGAAATCAGTTATTAGAAATGAGTTATTAAAACTATTATGTTTAGAAATGTGTTGAAAAAAATCTTCTTTCCGATTAGCAAAAAATGGGGGGAAAATATAAAAGATAAAAAATTTAACAGGAGGGCTAATAATTCTGACTCTAAATGTATATTGGGACGCTCTACCCAAAGCCAGGTCAGCATCGCCTTAGAGACCAGCTCATCGGCAGAAGAAACCTTTCATTAAACACCCTCTTGTAATTATCATTTTACTTTAACATCTTGTATCCGTATATTCATTCAAACAATGCCCGGATTCTCTACCTGTTGTCGCAAGGGAGAATGAAAATATGAACACAAGATGTTAATTCCCAGAGGGGAATATTGTGCAGGTGTTGCTTCCAGGGTACGTCTGCAATGTTGTTCTTGCTATAACATGCAGTTACTGCAACCAAAGAAGAACTAACACGAGAAATCAAGAGTCAAAGACTCTAAAGAAAACACTGTTCACCACAATGATGACTACTGGAAAATACAACTTTTTAATAAAACCATTAATAATAATACTAAGATTAAGTCTCAATAATTCTAAGGATTTTTGCAGATGTCTGGCATAAATAAAGTCAAACAAATCTTGCATTCTAGTAATGTGGATGTAAATGAATTCTGAGTAGTGCTAATACAACAATGGTATTTTCTGCAAATATATATGACATCGGCGGCACAGTGGGTAGCAATGTCACCTCACAGCAAGGTCGCTAGTTCGAGCCTCGGCTGAGGCAGTTGGCATTTCTGTGTGGAGTTTGCATGTTCTGCCTGTGTTCGCGTGGGTTTCCTTCAGGTGCTCCGGTTTCCCCCACAGCCCAAAAACATGCGCTATAGGTGGATTGGGTAAGCTAAATTGTTTGTAGTGTATGTGTGTGAATGAGAGTGTATAGGTGTTTCCCAGTAATGGGTTGCGGCTGGAAGGGCATCCACTGTGTAAAACATATGCTGGATAAGTTGGTGGTTCATTCCGCTGTGGCGATGACAGATTAATAAAGGGACTAAGCCGAAAAGAAAATGAATGAATGAATATATGACATCCTGGAAGCTATAAATACACAATATCTCAGCTAATGAATGCTAAATGACTAGCAAGCGTGGCAAGGCAAGGTCAGAACTGCAGTATAGAGAGTTTTAGCTGCATTATCATTATTACTGCTTTGATTATAATTATAATTATATATATATATATATATATATATATATATATATATATATATATATATATATATATCAACAAGTCATTACAGTTAGTTAGTTTTAAAGTTAACATTGCTTTATTGTCAGATGGCCACTCTCTCTTGAGCCAGGCTTGCACAGTGCAAATTTTGATGCTGAAAGATTGTTTGTTTACCTGTCATGTGATGGACGCGGACAAGGGTTGATCACAGGAGCAAACAAGTGCATGCAGAGAATCCAAAGAATGGCAGTAAACAGGCGAATGATCAGGACAGGCAGCGAAAAAGATGGAAATAGTTAAACAAGGTAAAAAGTCAAACACAGCTGGGCTAGACAAAGAAAATGCATCATAATGTTCACTAATATACTAGTATAACATGACTCAGTCTAATGTGTGTGTCTGTGCTGTTTTTAAAGTCCATGTAATCAGCTTATAATGATACTCTGTGTGTGTGTGTGTGTGTGTGTGTGTGTGTGTGTGTGTGTGTGTGTGTGTGTGTGTGTGTGTGTGTGTGTGTGTGTGTGTGCGCGTGTGTGTGCGTGTGTGTGTGTGTGTGTGTGTGTGTTTAATCATGGAAAGAGGAAAGAGGAACATGTGTGACTAGATCACTGGTGATTGTGACAACCAACCCCGAAGAGCAGGCTTTCAGACACTCTATGCAGGCCAGGAGGGAGGTGAAGTGGAGGTGGAACAGGGGGAGAGGTGGAGGGCCAGGACCATGCAGGTGTGTTTGGAGCGTGGCGCTGCGGAGGACCTGGAGCATGGAGCTGCGGAGGGCCTGGAGCAAGGAGCTGCAGAGGGCCTGGAGCATGGAGCTGCAGAGGGCCTGGAGCATGGAGCTTTGGTTCAGTAGGCATTGACAGTTCAGATAACCCCAGTGGGTCAGGAGGCTTAGGTTCAGGAGACAATAGCGGTTCAGACCACCCCAGTGGGTCAGGAGGCCCTAGATCAAAAAGCACTTGCAGTTCAGACCACCCCAGTGGGTCAGGAGAGGCCTTATGTTCAGAAGACACTGGCATTTCAAACCACCTCAGTGGGTCTGCAGACTCAGGTTCGGGAGGCACTGGCAATTCAAATAACCCCAGTGGGTCAAGAGGCTTTAGTTACAAAAACACTGAGAAGTCACAAGGCTCTGGCGGCACTGGGAATTCATACAACTGTGGTAGCCATTTGTGGGACTCAGGTGGCAGCTCTGGTGACAATAAGGGCTTTGGCAGTGGCACAGAACCTGGCAGCTCTGGCAATAACAGGGGATCTGGCAGCACTGGTGGTGACAGAGGATCTGAAAGCTCTGGAGGTGGCGGTGGCCGCTCTGGCAATAACAGTTCTGGTGGTAGCAGCAGCTCAAGCAACTCAGGTGGTGGTGACCATTCTTGTAGCTCAGGTAATGGTAACTGTAAACAAGAACTACGACAGGAACCATGACAGGAAGACTTTGAAACATGAAACCATCTTCTGAGTAAACAGCAGATTGGCGCTTACCATCTTGTGAGTTGGAGTACTGATTGAGGCCGTATTGTGAGCTGACAGACTGGAGGCAACAGGGCTTCTTGCTCACTCTACTAAACTACAGTTCACAAAATGGCCACTGACAGTCCAAAAAAGCACAAAGCGTCTGCCTCCATCTCACAAGCAGCCGCTTTGTGCTTTTTTGGACTGTCAATGGCCATTTTGTAAACTGTAGTTTAGTAGAGTGAGCAAGAAGCCCTGTTGCCAGTGGGGTTTGCTGTCCTTTGACAGTGAAGGGGGACCCACTGAGTTGCAGTGCAAGATTAATGTATATATCTAGTGTCGAGGGGTATGCAATGGCATACATGAATAAAAAGGCTCAGATTAACCACCACGAACAAATATCATCAGGCATAAATTGTCAACATAATCATAGTGGAACAGGAACATGTGTGAGTGTGTGGTGCATGACAGGATTTGTAATTCTTTTGGTGGCAGAATTGTAGTTCTCCAACGATCTATAAGGACTAGATTGCTGGTGATTGTGACAACCGCCTCCCTTAATGTTGAATGTTAAAAAAGAACAGTTAGTTTGACCACTCTTCTGGTACAGGAGCAATCATTGATTGCTATAGACAAGGGGTGCTCAACCCTGTTCCTGGAGATCTAACTTCCTGCAGAATTCAGCTCTAACCCTGATCAAACACATCTAAGCAGGATCTGAAGGAGCGCTTGGTAATTAAAGACAGGTGTGTTTGATCAAGGTTGCAGCTCATCTCAGCAGGACGGTAGATCTCTAGGAAGAGGGTTGGGCAATCCTGCTATAGACTGATGATTCTCTGGGAGAGGGCCCAGACATGTTTTTACACAGCTTCATTGAAACCTTTGGGGTCCGCAAATGCACTGTAATCTCAATAAATAATTGCCTCGCAGACATCATAAATGTATCTTCATAATTATTTTTAATTAAATGCTTGAAAACAAAAGTTTTTTAGTTTTTTAATCAGTATGAAATTAACACCAGGTAATATTTGTCCTGTCTGAGCGGATGAATGACCTCCATTTAAATGCAACTCACAAAACAGCAATCACCTGAACAACCACAAACTTGAGAAAAAAAGAGATTGATGTAATTTTGCGAGGATATTTGCCACCAGGAATAAGTTGGAAATTACTTAAGAAGACTAACGCGAATGGATGTGCCATTATTCAGAGGATGGTTTTTAGTTACATCATTTGATTGACAGGATGATGTCTGATGTTTCCCTATTCTAATAGATTCTAGAATAGCACTTGCACTTGCATGCTCAAAGGGCCTTTCAAAGATGGCTGCCAAATTAAAGTACGTGCCTTAAAGGGACTATGGTAGCACACACCTCACAAATTCAAGCCGATGCCACACAAGCATTTCTGGCATGTTTGAAAATAATTGGGAGCTTGTGAGATACTTGGCTTGTCTCGTATATTCCTCTCACTCGGTACAAGCCATGACCATGCAAGCATCAGCAATTACCATGCAACTTTTCCCTATAGAATAAATCACACCGGGAATGCCCACCTTCAGACTGGCAACATACACACCCTCATATACATCCAAAATATCTTCAAAACAAAAAAAACTATATGGAAATAAGTGCAAAATATATAGTTTTAAAGCCCAATACATGTTTATAAGATTTTAAAGGTGAAATGAGACAAAAACATCATATGATTCACCTTATTGCATTCATATTTGTGTACCCCTTATATTCATATTTGCACCTGTCACAATTTTATAAACATATATGTAACCTATTTCAAGTTTATTAGCGCCTAATATGAATCAGATGATTGTGCTATCAGTATCATATGTAAAGATGAGTACTAGTGGAAGTAGTGCTGCTTGGCCTGTAAATAGGCTACACTTTTGTGTAATAATACAAAATTTGCTGTTTCAAAATGAAAAAAAAAAAGAAAAGGAAAAAAACATGAATGTGTGTATTTTTATTTTTAAGCTTCTATCGTTCACAAAAGTGTCGAGAGCAGCAATTGAGTTCGCATCAGGGACGGACTGGCCATCTGGCAAACCGGGCAGTTTCCCGCTGGGCCGACATACTTTTTGGGCCGGGCTGATCATCTTCTTATAATCTGATCGGCCAATAAAATATAGCAGTCTGTTGTATTTTTTCTGCCTAATTATTGATGATGCTGTGATCTGTGATGCTTTGAAAGTAAGATGCTTTTTTTTCAACAGACTGGCCCATGTGACAATCTGCAGCCCATTGGTTATTTTCTTTATTGATACACTCCTACAGTATTTTGGGCTCTTTGTGAGCTTGCAATGTCAGTTTGTATTTGTCAAAATAAAGTCAGAGAGTTGGAGAAGAAGCGGAAGGGAGGTTTAGAGAAATTGTGAGGAACACACTGGCATTTCATCTAGCGTTTCTGAAATGTTTTCCGTCCACACTACATCGCTGAAAATGCAAATCATGAAAACACACACACACACACACACACACACATACACACACACTCTATGCACTGCAGCCAGACAGTCAGCGGGTGCTTTGAGTACAATACCCCAGGTGAGAGCAGCACACGTCGGAGAGTTGATCAAAGATTTACCGCTGAATCTCATCTCACTATAGTCATTATATATGATATTTAATTCATCTTGTTGTCTCTATCTAATGACTCGTTGGTCTTTTTAATCTATTAGCTACTTGTTCTCAGGTAGCTCGTTTTGGCTGAGTGCAAAGATAAGTTAATATATATATTTTTATGTAACCACATACACTGATTCTGCATAGTTGACTGATTTCTTGCCTTTATTGTATAAATTTATTGTAAGTCAATCTTTTGTAATGGTCATTATTGATTATTAAAACATTCAACAAAAGTATATTACGGTATATTAATATTTTTCAATGAAAATGAAAGGAGGTAGTGATGTTATAGGCTCTGTTTTGTTATAAATATGCATACAGTGAAGACGACGGTACTATAAATATGTAGCTACACGACGCCTCAACATTTCTGCTGGTTGTTAAGTTGAAATTTTAAAATGAAAATAGGCATTTCCTTATAAAAATGTTTTCATTTCATTGTTTCATTGTTATAAAGTAGCCTACACTCTTCTCTTTGAAGATTTACCCATGCGTCAGCAGACAATTTTTGTTATTTATTATTTAATATAGGCTGAGTGAATAGTGTATTGAATACGCTAAATTGGCCGTAGTGCGTGTGAATGAGTGTGTATGAGTGTTTCCCAGTACTGGCCTGGAAGGGCATCCTCTGCATAAAACATATGCTAAATAAGTTGGTGGTTCATTCCGCTGTGGTGACCTCTGATAAATAAAGGGACCAAGCCAAAGGAAAACTAATTAATGAAAAGTATACATTTATAGAACCTAACAAATAATTGTATGGACAGTATACAGAAATTAAATTGAGATTAATAACTGTATTTATTTATTTATTTCATTTATATTGCTTTTGTGCCTTTATAAACTTATATTCAAGGGCGTGCACAGATGGGCCGCTCTGGCCCAAAATGCAAGGGCAGATTTTTTGCCCCAGTCCAGCCCTGGTTCGCATCACTGCACCATGGAACAGCCCCCTGCAGAAGACAAAACAAACTATTTACTCATTTTATTCACTAGATATTCACTTGCTATTACCATGTTAAACCAGAATGTTCACCTACCAGATGATGTTTCTTTATGGTGAATGTCTCACCATCATA
This sequence comes from Danio aesculapii, assembly GCF_903798145.1. NCBI lineage: Eukaryota > Metazoa > Chordata > Actinopteri > Cypriniformes > Danionidae > Danio > Danio aesculapii. The sequence goes on along the minus strand of NC_079455.1, from coordinate 12,216,186 downwards.
TACTATGACTCCACCCACTCCTTCAGGTTTTTCACAACACTGGACAGAGGTCTAAACATACCAACTGGTGTTTTAATGTCATAAAATTGTCAGCTTTATTTCAAACTAATACAAAATAAAGTTTAATCTAATCTGACACATTTATCCTTGCATTAAAGATTTTGCCATTTATTCACAGACAAACATTAATCAGTAAAATAATCTGAGACCAATTTTGATGAAATAAAATCGATGTGAATATAAAATAAATAAATCTCTGATTTAATTAAAGGATTAGCTCACACAAAAATAAAAAAAATCCATTATTATTTACTCAACTTCATGCCAAAAAAAAACTGTAAAAACAACTTTGTTCACCTATATTTTCCACATCACAATTAAAACACACTTAAAAAGCTGACAACTGTGCACAATTCAATGCTTGTGCATTTGCTGGGACAGTCTTTCATTAATGCTGAAGGTATAGTAGAACCAAAGACCCCCTATTTCATTAACAGTGAGGAAATGGAAACATATAGTGTAAAGCTATTTCTCTGCTTCTCTCTCACTGTGGACTTTTTGACCTGGTGGTGTGTCTGTGATTTAACAATTTCTTTCCTCTCTCAGTTAAAGCCATACTTGTGAATTTAGGCACATCTATCAGAGAGGGGTCTGTCAGCTGATAGATGTAAATTTCTTAAGGGTCAGAGTATCTGTGTCACTGCTCGGTGAACTGCACTGATTGTCAGAGCCAATCACAGCCATTTTTGAGCATGACCAATCATTGGTGTTTAAAAACTGCTGACTCTTAAGACTGAGACACATCAAGCCGACCGTCAAACATTGGGCTTTGTTGGTCCAACAGTCCAGCTAGTGTGTTTAATGTGCTCCACACGTCACTTCTTGTTAAGTTAACATTGGAGCTCGTTGGCCTGATTCAGCATGTAGAATCTGGGTCAGCCGTCGCCGGAAGAGAGTGCTAACAGTTAACTGTGATAATGGTACAAAATGCAGCTTTGTTTACGCTTTATCTTTGCACATCGGAAGAAAAATTTCCCTTTGCATAACGAGAAAACAGATTATGCACCCCACTGAGCATAGACACGTCCTCTTGGCCAGGTGCAGAACCTGGTTCTCATTTCAGTCAGCTTTCATCCTTTTGGTGTGTTCACATGCAGATTTTTGATCCAACGCAATGTGACAATAAAGTTGGGTTTCATTGGTGCTAGTTGTTTGGTGTCGGCTTAGTGTGTCCTGGCCCTAATGTAAACACATACTCTAGACTGACTGGAAAGAGAAGACTAGATTTTACTGTGGGGTTTTTCTGCAGGTAATTGTTCATATGATGATGACACATGAAATGTTTTGACACTGTGATATTTTTTTTTCTGGACTTGGATGAGGGAGCTCACAGATTTAATCAAAATAAATTTAATTTGTGTCTCGAGATTGAAACAATAAAAGGGGGAGTAATTAATAATAGAATTTTCATTTTGGAGTTTCATTTAAAAACTCATAAAAAAACTGAAGACTGAAGGAAAGTCTTCTGTGTTTGAAAAGTTAAAAGGGTGAGAATAATGAAATCATTTTAATGTTGATGTGAACTAACTAAATTGACTACTTGGTATGTCAGAAAGTTGTGTAGTTGTAGTTTATTTTTTATATTCGTCACTTGAATTTTGTTTTACAAAATAAATTAATGGAACTGATATAATTGAGATGTTTATGGTTTACACAACAGCAGGACTATTAAATTTGCTGTATAATATAATGATAAATATGTTAATGATGCAGCCATTTCGCTGACTTTACGGGGAAGTATGAGAAATTTCTTAAACAATCACTTTTATAACAAAAACAAACACCTTAATCTGATCCACTGGTCTGCGAGGGCAACATATGTTTGATCCCTGAAAACAAATACAAAAACAAATGTAATCAGCAGGACGCAAAAGAAAAGTGTGATTTCTAATATGTTTTAAACAAAGTTATTTATGAATTCATTCATTCATTTTCTTTTCAGCTTAGTCCCTTTATTAATCTGAGGTCGCCACAGTGGAATGAACCGCCAACTTATCCAGCATATGTTTTATGCAGCGGGTGCCCTTACAGCTGCAACCCAGTACACCCATTCACATAAACACTATGGAAAATTTTTGCTTACCCAATTCACCTATAGCGCATATGTTTGGACTGTGGGGGACACCAGAGCACCCGGAGGAAACCCACACAAAGGGAGAACTTGCAAACTCCACGGAACAGAAATGCCAGAAACTATACAGAAATGCCAACTGACCCAGCCGAGACTCAAACCAGTGACCTTCTTGCTGTGAGGCGAACGTGCTACCCACTGTGCCACCGTGCAGCCCTTATTTCCGAATTCAAACTGAATATTTTATCCTGTCCAGATAATTCAGACTGTTTCAGTAAAAATAAACTACTGCACGTGCTTTATTTCTATATACATTTAAAACGAATGCTTTAGTTTACCGTGAAAACCCAAACTGAGCTAGTAAAATAAGTAATGTTAAGGTTTGCAACAGTGATCCCTATTAGGAATCAGGCCTTGAGATTTTCTAACTTTTGACTTCCAAACCATAACTAACCATCACACCACAAGTTGTACTGACAGTAGTGCACATAACATATCGATACAGCATGTACTGCAAAGTCATATTCCAAATTAAGCATAATATTGACAAGGCTTCACTAGGCCTTTGCGTCATGCTGAGCTCGATGGATAATCAAAAGTCCAAAAAAATTTATGAAGGCAATCAGCAAAATTTGCAGCTAAACAAAGACTGTAAATCTAAAATGTTTCCAATTTACAGTTTCTAAACACGTAACAACATACAACACAACTGATTACAAGAGCCACAGAGCTAATAATATCTTTTAAGAACTCAGAATAAATTTTGCTAAACCGGAACAAAGTACCGCTGTCATTGTTACATACAACATGATCTTCTGTAATTGTTTAATATTATACATGCTTTCATACTAATAACAAAATCATGAAAAGGGAAATGTTCATTGTTTTATGAGCAAATTTAAATACATACCATGCTTCTTGTCATTTAACAAAACCAACAGCAGAGTACGGTGGCTAAAAGAGCTTAACGTGCTAAACTGCTGTGCGTTGAGCTCTCTCGACCAGCGTAGCAGTGCGTCATCTAGTAAAAGTCCTCCATTAAAAACATATAAGTTTAACAAAAGCGTGACTAGTAAATAAAAACTTATTATTAAAAATATTCTTAAATATTATAAAAATATTTATCATCATGGACCTTTTTCATGGGTTTCTCAGAAGTCATCATAATCAGGTAAACTTGAAACACAGTAAACGTGATGTTTACAACAAATCTTTTTTTTTAAATCCTATTTGCTGAAATAAAAGTAAAACTCCACTACGGTGTAAGTAAGACTTTCAGAAAAAGCAAAAAAATAAATAAAAATAAATAATAATAACAAAAAATAAAAGTGTGAGACTGATAATTGCAGCCAAAAGAGAGAACACTTTCCCGCCCATAAACGCTGCATTTTAAATGCCTCGCACAAGTAGTTAATTGTTTTTTGTATTTTGATACAAAGATGATATAATACATACGTAAACACATATAAATGTTCATGGTTTCTTTTTTTATTACAAAATATAATAAAAACTTTCAAGGATTTAAGATACTGATGACTTAAATGCCTCAGTCTTGTGAAAAGGATCCATTAGAGCTATTTTAAATCACAGATATATCAATTTAGTTTAAAATAAATGTACATATTTATATGTGACATCAATATATGATAATGTATATCATCAAAACTATTATGTATCTTTTTTTTCTGGAAAGCATCATCAGACACCACAGATGTTGGTTGTTTATTAGTAATTGTAAAGTATGGTTTTATCCTACATCCCTAATACTAACTATTAAAGAAAACTATAGTAGTTTCTTGAGCTAAAAGTCATGGTAAACAGTTTGAATAGTGAGGATTGTACCTTAAAATGGTGACCTTTACTACTAATATTGTAAAACAATTATTACATGCCTATTACACATTAATTACATGTCTATGATAGGCTTTACAAAGAAATTAATATCAATAAATCAAACAATTAGTGTCATTTAAACAAACTTATCTGTTGCTCGCTGGTCACAATCCAATCACACCTTGTGTCTTGTCTGTTACAGTCATCCGTGAGTTGCTCTTCTTAAGATTCTTCCGTGGCGTGATGAGATGCAAAAATGAAACTCAATTGCAGGAAAGAACACCCACATGCAAAATGAAAAACAAAATCCACTTACTTCCAAATAATCAAGGTGTTCAAGACTACTAGAGACTATTCAATTCACCTTTATTTGTATAGCGCTTATACAATGTAGATTGTGTCAAAGCAGCTTCACATAAAAGGTCACAGTAAATAGGAACAGTGTAGTTCAGTTTGTAGTGTTTAAGTTCAGTTCAGTTGAGCTCAGTTCAGTGTGGTTTAATAATCACTACTGAGAGTCCAAATATTGAAGAGCAAATCCAACGATGCGCAGCTCTACTGATCCCGAACCATGCAAGCCAGTGGCGACAGCGGAGAGGGAAAAAAAAACTTCACTAATGGCGGAAGTGAAGAAAAAAAACCTTGAGAGAAACCAGGCTCAGTTGGGCACGATCATTTTAATTTCTCCGCTGGCCAAACATCTTGTGCAGAGCTGCAGTCTCAGTGGCGGAGGCTGGAAGCTGGCCTCAGCGAAGACTCGCCTGTCTCCGGAGCGTAACAGGAATCAGTCTCATGTTCTCCACTCTTCTATGACCATCACAGTAGCTGCTCAGGATACGGCCTGGTCCAGGATATGGAAACCTTGGGATCATCTCGTCGTTGGTCTTGGATCGAATCAGTGACTCTGCATAGTCTGAGGGCCTGGGGAAGAGTATCCCCGGGTGGAAATGGAGAATAAAGAAAATAATTAGCGTAGCTGCTGTTCATAGTGTATATAAACTAGATGCAGATCCTGTATGGAAGCCCCCTAAGTGGTGCACTAAGTGTATGCTTTACTGAACAGATAGGTCTTTAATCTAGTTTTGAATTGGGAAAGTGTGTCTGAGCCTCGGACGTTATCAGGAAGGCTATTCCAGAGTTTAGGAGCTATAAATGAGAAGGCTCGACCTCCTTTACTCGACTTTGCTATTCTAGGTACTACCAGAAGCCCTAAGTTTTGAGACCTTAAAGAGCGAGTTGGATTGTAGCGAGACAGAAGATTGGTTAGATAAACAGGAGCTAGATTATTTAAAGCTTTATATGTAAGAAGCAATATTTTAAATTCAATACGAAACTTAACAGGCAGCCAGTGTAAGGAGGATAAAATTGGTGTGATGTGATCAAATTTTCTAGACCTGGTAAGAACTCTGGCAGCTGCATTTTGTACTAATTGAAGTTTGTTAATAGTAATTTGCTATTAAGCAGGTGTGAGTTGGAGGTGGTTGAATTTAAACTACGCAGAGCTGTGGTGCTCCAGAAATTGAGTTTTAGACCATTGCTTACGGTACGAATGAGAGGGAACTTTCTGTGTGACAAATGTGACAAAAAAAAAAAGGAAATGAACACACTGGTTATGTGGTTTCGAAGAGACGACATATTGTGACAAAGCAGTGACATCAAAAATACATTGTTTAATACACAATCAGAAATATTTGACCAAACATTTTAAAGAGGCCTTTTTTGATCAGGGGATTCAATGAAGAGTCTTTTTTGAGTATTGTATTAAATAGTCAAAATAGTGTTTTGTACTAATTATTACTAAGTACTGTTAATTTTTAGATGATATGTTTAAATAATCCTTATGTTTGAAATAAATATATAAACTGACACTTTTTATTAAAGGTGTCTAACAAATATGGACAAGAGAAGTAATCAAAACAGCAAAGGAATTGTCAGTTTGGCTGATGCAGCACACAAATTTAATATTTATCATGAGCTTTGAAAAAGAATGATCAAAAACCAGTTTGACATGTAAAACTTATAAATAACATCATTTACTGCTTAATAAAAAAGTTAAATGCAGTATTAACAAAAAACCAAAGCAAGACTGAAACTTTCCCACCAAACAAATGAATGTAGACTACATCTTCAACATGCTGTTCTGACTGGCCCAGCTAAAAAATGGTGTTTGACTTCCTCAACAATACCGCAGATTACAGAGAATTGAACATAGAAGACAATCAGAATGACGGTGCAAAGCATTATGCTTTTACTTTTAAAATGAAACGATGTGGAGATGCCTTTTTTAACAAGCTGTTTTCTATCCATAGATAGACACACAAACCCAAAGATTAACATTCCTTTTATTAAAAGACAATGGTTTGGATAGAAAAAATTAGCTGTGAAACATTTAGCTGTAAAAAATTAGCTGTGAAACACAAATTCAGCAGTTAGAAATGACTTCTGATGCTTCACCTTTTGCTTCTTTTGCTGTGGCTTTTCTCTTTTTCCTGAAAATAAATGCAGAAATAAAAAGTAAATTCACAAACTGAACTAGGACCACCCTTATAATAAAATTAGGTAAATATTCTAACAAATATATTGTAATTACACTTTTACACAGTGCTGAAAATCAGTGTTTGATTCAATTAAATGTATTTCAAGGTTGTAGTAAACAATGCAAATGTTTTTTATCTTTTTCTTTTTTCTATTCTTTCAAGGCCTGTATACAGAGCTCGTACAGAACTGGTGTGAGACAATTTTGAACAAAATAAAGTTCAATTTGTTTTAAATTTGGGAGATTACCATTAAAAGCTTGCCATTGTGAACTTTCTGAAAAGTATGTTACTTAAAATTACTGGTAAATAACCTTGATTGAAAAAGAACTTCACTGTAAGTATAACAGGACTTGAGGAAAAAAAAACAAGCTCTTTCGATCATCTGCACTGAGATTCAGTACAAACCTTTTTCCCTTGTCAAGGTTCATGTCAAAGAGCATGCGTGGAGACGTGCGAATAGTGGCCCATTGGGGAGGTTTGTCACAAGCTTGTGTCTCAGTTTGCTGTGAGGAGAAAAATTAGAGATCTTACATGGCGAAATATTATTCTAAACAAGCAAAATTGTTTTCAACAAACACAATAATGAAACTAGTCTCCTTGAAAGTACTTAAAGGTATGCTGTAATTGAGAAAAACAATTAATAGAATACTCAAAATTCTATTTAAGTAAAACATATTTGATTTTAATCTGTAAATCACTGCTGATGTTTCAAATTCCAAATTTCATTAACACATGCTGTTATTTACAGCATTTCTGTAAAAATATAGAATTCTAATAAAAAATGTGTCATGCTTGTATTCAGTTTTGGGTTACAGGTCACCAATGTTTTAATTTCATCTTGTCTTTACATTTTTTTTATCTTCACCACCTTTGTGTTATATCTAAAACCATGGTATGTTACAATAACTATTTGGTTGCTTTATTGAATACCATAATAAAAATATTCAAACACAAAAATCAATTCATTTATTTATTCATTCATTTTCTGCCGCTTTTCGGGGGCTGGGTCGCGTGGGCAGCAGTCTTAGGAGAGAACCCCAGACTTCCCTCTCCCCAGACACTTCCTCCAGCTCCTCCGGGGGGATCCCGAGGCGTTCCCAGGCCAGCCGAGAGACATAGTCCCTCCAGCGTGTCCTGGGTCTTCCCCGATGCCTCCTCCAGGTAGGATATACCTGGAACACCTCCTTAGGTAGGTGTTCCGAAACAGATGCCCGAGCCACCTCAGCTGACTTTTCTAGATGTGGAGGAGCAGCGGCTCTACTCCGAGCTCCTCCCGGGTGTCAGAGCTCCTCACCCTATTCATAAGAGTGCGCCCTCCCTTCGAAGGAAACTCATTTCGGCTGCTTGTATCCGAGAACTTGTCCTTTTGGTCATGACCCAAAGCTCATGACCATAGGTGAGAGTAGGAACGTAGATTGACCGGTAAATCGAGAGCTTTGCTTTTCGGCTCAGCTCCTTCTTCACCACAACGGACCGGTACATCGATCGAATTACTGCTGCGCTGCACCAATCCTCCTGTCAATATCACGTTCCATCCTTCCCTCACTCGTCAACAAAACCCTGAGATACTTAAACTCCTTGAAATTCTGTCCATAAAAATTATGAATAGAATTGGTGACAAGGGGCAGCCCTGCCGGAGTCCAACATGCACTGGAAACAAATCTGACTTATTGCCGGTAATGCGAACCAGACTCCTACTCTGTTCATACAGGGACAAGATGGCCCTCAACAGATCGCCTCCGACCCTATACTCCCCGAGCACCCTCCACAGAATGCCAGGAGGGACACGATGAATGCCTTCTCTAAGTCCACAAAACACATGTGGACTGGTTGGGCATACTCCCATGAACCCCCGAGCACCCTGGTGAGGGTATAGAGCTGATCCAGTGTACCACGGCCCAGACGAAAACCGCATTGTTCCTCCTGGATCCTAGGTTCAACCATTGGCCGGATCCTCTCCAGGACCCTGGCATAGACTTTCCCCGGGAGGCTGAGGACTGTGATCCCCCTATAGTTGGAGCACACCCTGCGGTCCCCCTTCTTAAAAATGGGAACCACCACCCCAGTTGCCCAGTCCAGAGGTACTGTCCCAGACCTCCATGCGATGTTGTAAAGACACGTCAGCCACGACAGCCCCACAACATCCAGAGACCTAAGATACACAGGGTGAATCTCATCCACCCCCGCTGCTTTGCCACTGCGGAGATTGCAAACTACCTCAGTGACCTGAGCTTGGGTGATGGGTGAGTCCACCCCTACATTCCCAGTCTCTGCTTCCTCAATGAAAGACATGTCGGTGGGGTTAAGGAGATCCTCAACGTATTCCTTCCACCACCCAACCACATCCCCAGTCGAGGTCAACAGCTGCCCACTTCCGCTGTAAACAGTGTCAATGTGGAGCTGCTTTCCCCTTTCTGAGGCGCCGGACAGTTTTGCCAGAATATCTTTGGGGCCGACCGATAGTCTTCCTCCATGGTCTCCCCGAACTCTTCCTAGGCCCAAGTTTTTGCTTCCGCAACCGCCCGGGCTGCAGCACACTTGGCTTGTCGATACCCATCAGCTGTCTCTGGAGTTCTGCAAGTCAACCAAGCCCTGTAGGACTCCTTCTTCAGCTTGACGGCATAAATTACTTCCGGTGTCCATCGCATGGTTCGTGGATTGCGAGCTTTAAGGGCACAGTTTCTCACGGCCGCATTAACGATGGAGTCGGAGAACATGGACCACGCAGTCTCCATGTCTCCAGCCTCCCTCTGGATCTGGTCAAAGCTCTTTCAGAGGTGAGAGTTGAAAATCCCTCTGACTTGAGGTTCAGCAAGACGTTCCCAGAGGACCCTCACATTAGCTTGCGCCTACCAGGTCTGTCCAGCTTTCCCCCCTGCCAGTGGATCCAACTCACTACCAGGTGGTGATCAGTTGACAGCTCTGCCCCTCTCTTCATCCGAGTGTCCAAGACATACGGTCTGAAATCAATATTTGCTGGAAAAACCCTGATTTATAAATCACAACAAATGAAAACATTTGCTATTTTTTATCAAAAAGCTCTAAAATGACAATATTTATCTTTTTAATTTTGTAGAAATGTTACCAGACCTTTATAGAACAAAACTAACACTAACATTAATCCATACCTAATAAATAGCAAATCTATATAAACGGAAATGTTTCATGCGGTTTCTTAATTTTTTTAACACAGAGTACCTTTTGATTTTCTTGAACCCGATCATGTAGTCAGGAACAGGACATCCAGCCTTATTTAAGACCGTAGCAATGCTGATTCATAAAAAAATTGAAAAAGTTCATGCAATTATTGGCTACAAGAAGGGATGAAATAATACCACTTTTTTTACAAACCGATACGTGTACGAGTATTTTAATTTGTGTACTAATTGAGTACCAATTACAATACTTCTTAGATTTTGTTTCAATGAAAGTGCAATCAATTTAAAAGAAAGGTTTTTTTTGCCTGTAGCGAGGATGAACGCAAAAATCTTTAACAGAAGGCTATTCCATGCCAAATATATACACACATTGCTGATAACCCTGAAAATCTATAGACCTTATTGATTACCTAAGCAGGGACATTTATTTTCAATATTTTTATTGCATTTTTTCCAGATAATATACAAACTTATAAATGTATATGAAAAATAGAAGTCCTATCTGCAAAGAGATGACATGAAATTCATTGGAACAAAAACAAGAAAACTGTAGAACTCTTAAATCAAACTTACACTTTTCTACCTCCTACTTTGCACCATCCCCCACCCCTCCCTATTTTCTGAGGCCTTCAATAAGTATGCAAAGATAAATCAAGACACAGATAAATTAATCAGAATCAGAAAGAGCTTTATTGCCAGGTATGTTTACACATACGAGGAATTTGTTTTTTGACAGAGCTTCTACAGTGCAACAGAATAACAGAGACAGGACAAAAAACAGATAATAAATATATATTTAAAAAAATAATAATAATAATAATAATAATAAACCAACTGAAAAAATTATAAATAAATAAATAATATAATATAATAAATATATGGGTAAATATAAAAGAAAACGTATAGTAAACACTAAAAGTCTCTCTTTTTCCCTTTTGAAATTCTAGTCAGCAGGTCCTGAAATGTTAAAGGGCACATAGGTTACCCCTTTTTTCATATTTAATATAAGTCTTTTGTGTCCCCAGAATGTGTCTGTAAAGTTTCAGCTCAAAACACCCATCAGATTATTTATTATAGCAGTTTGAAGTGTCTATATTATAGCTGGAAAAAAGCTGCTGCTGTTTTTTTGTACTGGCCCTTTAAGGCTAGTCCTCCCCGCCCACCGTTTTCACGTGCCTGTCAGCAATCGCCGCCCTCGGCTGCCTCAGGAAGCAGAGCTCACGTAATGTGTGCGAGAAATACTACAGTAAGAACTTTAACAATCAGAATTTGATGCATTTTTTGTGGATTTGCAACAATGAGTCACACACAATGTTATTACAAAGTTCAGTTGATGTTTGTGTAGTTGGGGTCGGAAGATAACCAAAAAGGGCAGTCAGAGGGTCAGGAGTGATGATTGTATTAAGGGCTTGAGAAAGAATTGTAAAAATATGAGACCAATAGTTTTTTAATTTTGAAAACGGAAAACGGGGAACAGTTTTTGAACAAAATGTCTTACTTTTTCCGTTTCTTGAAAGAAACGGAAAAGATAGTTATTAGGGAGACCAAATTTATTTTAAAGGAGTGAAAAAGAGTAGAAAACATTGTTATCATACAAATCGTTTAAAGTGGCTAGGTTATTGGAAATTGGCATATGAATTGAGGCACTATGAAGACCAAAATGTTTTCTAAACTGCTGCCAAATTTTTAGAGTGTTCATAACTTTTGGGTTGCTTGATGTTTTGTGTATTTCAAGAGAAAGTTGGGAATAGACTCTAGAACATAGACAATGTGAAGAGGCAGATAACTCTATATGTGTCCAAGGCGGGTCAGGAACACCAGTTTTGTGACCAATCCAATAAAGTATTTTTATAATATTACAAGCCCAAAAGTAATATTGAAAATTTAGAAGACCCCCTTCAGATTTGGGACGCTGAAGAACTGACTTTCTGATACGAGCTGGTTTGTTACACTAAATGAACCAAGCAAAAGTTGCTCTAGGTTAATAAAAAAAGATTTATTCATGGAGACTGGGACATGTTGAAAAAGGGGGAGGGAACACCAGTGAGCTATATCTGATTTGCATTTATCTAAAAATGGTATGAAATTTTAAGGAATAAATCTTAAAAAGAACCTGAAATAAATATACCAAGATAATTAAACCCTTCTAAAACTAAAAAGGAAATGAAGAGTAAGGGAGGGCTTTAGCCAGCTTATTAAAAATTAAAAATTAAAAAATTTACTCTTTTGAAAATTAATCCTGTATCCTGAAAGGGCACCAAACTGGTCCAGAATTGAAAGTATGGGTGGGAGAGAGACTAAAGGGTCTGAAATATATAAGCAGGGACATTTAACGGAAAAGTTATCCTTGTGCTGACACGCATCCATGACTGCACACGTTACATAATCAAGTGTGTGCAGTGTACGTTACCTTATGGAGTCACGCTTGATATTGCATATTGGGGACACATAAAACCCTGTTATGTGTGGTTCTTTGTTATATTTGCGAGTCCTGCCATGAAACCGTGGGTCAGGTAATCAAAAATGAGGCTAGGCTACATGATCTTTCACTATATGGTCCGGTAGTGGATGGATAGGATCAATAGTTGATTATGCAAACTTAGTCTACTTTCTCACAGAAGTTAACCCCCGCTTTTGGGCAGCCCTCATCCGACCTCTTTATGCAGCCCAAAGGACCGAGCCGTCCCGGGAGACACCTGCAAATACCCAGAGTTGGACCATGGGCCATATGGCCATTCAACGCCGGCGCAGACCTGGACAGTCTCGTCCAGCCTGGCACCACTTTGTGTTTAAAAAGGGATCATTTGTCCCGATGGGCTTTCAACCAAGGCTGAACCTGGACGCGGGTGTCCCACGCGACACTTTTACCAGAGGAGACAGGGATCATTTGTCCCAATTGGGACTTAGCAAAGGCTGAACCTGGACGCGGGCGTCCCACGCGACACTTCTAACAGAGGAGATAGGGATCATTTGTCCCATTCGAAGCTATTTTTTATCAATCACAGATAAAGACACTGAACACCATATGACCTTTATTGTTCAATTTTTATTTAGGAAGATTCAGAGTCTTCTGTTGCTTCGAGGGGGCGTTTCCCCTTCGAAGGCGGCCATGGCAGCGTCCTCCTGCTAGTTCCCTCCTGAAAAAGAGAAAAGGCCAGTTACCTAACACCACACGTCCCTCTGTTGAGGTCCATGCCAAAAAGGAACTGATTTACCATGGGTGACCCGGGACTCTCTGCCCTCTGGCGCCCCTTCCTTGAGTGGCGTTCTCTGCCCGCTGCCTCCTCCTCCTCCTCCTCCTCCTCCTCCTCCACCAAGGCCCTCTCGAAGAGTCTGCGGTGCTCACGTGCTTGGAGAGGGCCTAGGTGAAGCGCGTAGAACTTGTCTGAGGTTGAGGTATCGTGGCACATGAATTGGGCCACCTTCCTGCGATCCTCGGAAGAATGTGAATTCTTTGCCTGCGTCAGAGACAGACAGAGACTTTTTGTGGTCAAAGCCGCTGGCAGTCATGGGGGTCAGCGGGGGGGCACTGGCATAGATACTCACGTGGGTCGCGATGGCAGTTCGGACGTCAGTGAAGGTGGGCTTGCCGGGAAGCCCCATGCTGGTCCATGCAGATTGAAAATATTTGTTCAGGGTTCGACAGGGACTGGATCTGGAAGTAAAAAAAAAATAGGAGGCCTGGCTCCCCCCGGGGAGGCTAGCCCGCAGCTGCAAGAACCTCCTGAACCAGCTGTATTCTTCCTTGTTGAGAGACAGCTGAGCCGCGCCGAAGGCTCGGTTTGTCTTATGCATGGTGATCTGGGAAAAACAGAGAAGATGAGTGAGCCCTACCCCTGGTGGCCCCCACATGCAACGTTCCACTCACGTTTATGACATAGGCGGACTCGTCCGGGCTTCTGGAAGCCTCTTGGACCTCCTGGATGGTCAGGTTCTGGAAGACCCCACAGCGATGGCCCGTGATGCAGGTCAGGTAGCCGGTCAGGTAGCCGTAGAAGCGCCACTGCTGCCTGGTGTCTGGGCTGGACTCGAGGCCGTCTGACGGAGGGAAGTTAGGCGTTAGACTTTTCCAACAAACCATGTTACACCACCAACGGTTTAAACTTAGCGATAGCCGCTGGTGCCCCAAGGCAAAAAGATAATGTCTGCTCCGGGGCGCCAGCGGCTCTCGGTCAAACCGAGCCACATCAGCGTACCCACCCCTTAACCCCCATTCGGGGGTTAAGGGGTGGGTACGCTGATGTGGCTCGGTTTGACCGAGAGCCGCTGGCGCCCCGGAGCAGACATTATCTTTTTGCCTTGGGGCACCGAGCCACGTCAGCGTACCCACCCCTTAACCCCCATTCGGGGGTTAAGGGGTGGGTACGCTGACGTGGCTCGGTTTGACCGAGAGCCGTTGGTGCCCTGGAGCAGAAGAGGGAAGAACGGAGAGAAGGTCAGCGTTTCCACCGCCACTGGTGGAAACGCAGACCGGCGGGGACCAAACACTCACCTAGAAGGGCAGGTATTTTTCTCCCAGCCGTCCGATGACAGCGTAGCAGGGTGGCTTTGGAGATGAGTCTGCCTTCTTTGGCCTGCTTGGTCCTAACCTCGTGTACCACGACGCGGCGGCGTATGCCGCGAATGAGAGCTCGAAGCTCCCTGCGAATCAGCACCAGGGTGGTACTGGAGAGGCGGCAGGAGGCCGGCGGGGTTTCGGAGAGATAATCCAGGAACTGCGCCACGTTCTTCAGGTAGTGCTGCCTCGTGGGCTCGGCCATGCCCGTTTGGCCTAGCAGGGCAGACCAGGCTCGGATGCGCGCCGGTTGGTTGAGGAAGGACAAGGTTTCTGGGTCCGCGTGGCCTGTCGCCATGAAGCCTAGGAAGGCCTTGACCCTCGCCAGTTTGGAGGCCACGTTATTCCGCAGACGGGCGGTGGGCTCGCTCCCCAATTGGAAACCCTCGAACTCTGCCAAAAGCAAGTCTGCAGAACGGGGGCGAAAGTCAAAAGTCAGCCTAGACGACATACACCCACCACCAGCCCAACAGAGAAGTGCCATAACCATACTCAACTCAAGGCGCGGGCGTGGTCCGGGTACGGGTACTTTGTTGGATCGTAGGCTTCCACAGGCCCGGAGGCCGCCCGGAGACCTCGGGCCGCCCCTCGCCCGGGGGCCGGCCCTCGCCCGGGGGCGGGGTCGGGGGATGGTGCCGGCGGGGCAGGACACGACCTTGCCCGCCTGCTCTTCCTCCCCTCTTCCCCCCTCCTCAACTCTCGATAGCGGCGGGCGAATTGGAGCTGGGCGGACCTCACCTTGTCCACCTGCTTGCGGAGCTCTGAGAGCTGGGCCTGTATGCGCTCCGTTGCGAGCCTGCAGCGGGGGTCGGCGCAGGGACGCTCGGCTTCCGGGTCGTCTGGTTCCCGTTCCTCCTCGGAGGACGACGCCAGCCGAGACACCACGGGTACCGTCGGTTGAGTGGACCGCAACCACCGCAATTCTCGAGCCACTTTCCGACGCCTCGGTCGGCCCATAGCCTCCTTCCTGGCCGAGACGGAGAGCTCGGCGTGCTGCTTCAGGTGTCTGTCTAGGCGGGCCGGCGTCCTCCGGCAGCCGGGCACCGGGCACGCCGTCTTCCGCATGTCCACGCGCCCAGCGGCGAGCGCCAGCAAAAGCTTCTTCTCGTCCGCGTTCGACACCTTGTGAACCGCAGACAGGTGCGGCGAGAGGCGGCTGTAGACGTTGAAGCAGAGCGCACATTCGGCCATGACCGTCCAAGACCAAGGCTGGAGGGAGAGAGACCCATGCCGCGTGGAGCGGTTTAAAAGATGGCGGACGAAGCGTCCGCTTCCGCGTCAGCGACGCTGGTTCCCCCTCCCCCTCTTAAAGGGGAAGGACCGATACCTACGAGATCCCTTTGATCCAACTTGTATGGAAGCAGTTGTTACGACTTTTGGTGGATTTTTGTCCCAGGAACAACGCACCATTTCAGGCAGCCTCACCGTGCCAGCAGCGGGGACTTTCGCTGCTTTTTGATTTATTCCCCTTTTCCCACACAAAGGGATGGGCATGAGCCCCGCCGAACACGCACCGTTTTGGGCAGCTTGTACTGCGCCAGCCCGCAGGGGGCTTTTTTGCATAAAGCTTTTTATAGTTCCCTTCTCTGCCCCCACAAAGGGATGGCATGAGCCCGGCCAAACACGCACAGTTTTGGGCAGCTTGGACTGCGCCAGCCCGCGGGGGGCTTTTTGAATAAGCCTTTTTATAGTTCCCTTTTCTGCCCCCACAAAGGGATGGCATGAGCCCGGCCGAACACGCAACGTTTTGGGCAGCTTGGACTGCACCAGCCGCGGGGGCTTTATACATGGCTTTTTCCCACTTTCAAAGCAGTGTCGTAGAACCCCATCGAACACGCACCTTTTCCGGGGCTCACCGTATCATGAACCATAACCATCAAAAAGGAGGGGCCAGACCGTAAGCCCGGACACCACTGACCCCGGCTTGTTTCACCTCGCCAGAGACTACTAGCGGCCACCCTCCGCCTCCACCAGCCACCCCCACACACCTCCGGGGGAGAGGGGTAGGGGGGGTCAGGTGGGGCAGGGGAGACCGCCGAGGGCCAGCAAGGAGAAACCCGAAGGGGTGGGCGTGCTTGCGGACGGGCAGGAGACGCAGCACTGGTCACGCACACACACAGGGGCTGGAGCCAGCACCAGCCCGTACCCCACACGGCCCCTGGGCTCGACACACCACGCTGGAGACTCTACCGAGCCCACCTACCACCCCCAGCCCTTGTTCCAGGGCGAGGGCGGCGCGGACTGAGAATCAGCAGGGGGGGGACAAAGCACAGGGGGTCAGGCGGGCGGGCTGGCGGGCAGAGCGCCGGACATGCTCTTGGTCAAAACCAGACGGGCCATTTGAGTTTTTTTTTCCTCCCACAGATAGAGGCGGGAAAGGGGGGGGTTGTGTGCGGAGGGACACCCCCCCACGCCTCCCTCACAGCACGCCCGAGGCAGGGAGGAACCAACCACACCCATAGAGGCCGACCCACCCATGTTGGGGCAGGTGTGCCGGGCAGGGGCCTAACCCATGGGGCGTCAAAACAAGCTCCTATCGATCAGCGTGCTTGGTGCAGGCGCGAAATGGTCAAAACCTAAGTCCAACTTTCTCAAAGCTGCCCAACCGTCAGAACCTAAGTCCACATTTCTTCGCCGTCGCCGAATTCTCGATGGGAGGTCAGAGACAATCGGCGCCGGACAGGCACCTCCAGGCGCGGGACGTCCCGAAAAAGGGGTCTTCCTTCGGGCATGGCTTGGCGGGCTGGGGCCTGGGTCTCATAAAGTACCCCGGTGAGCGTCGCCAAGCCCTTGCCACCGGCCGTTCCCGAGACCAACCATCTTCATCATGGCCCCAAATGGACTTTGGTTTCAAAAGCTTGCTGGAAAGACCTACCATCATCCCAAATGCTGATGCTGACACCCAGGGCCACCGCTCCCACCCCCTTTCCCCCAGGGCCCACACCCTTTCCGGGGGCAGGGGCCCACGTCAGAGGGGCTGGAGCCCCTGACTCCCAAGGCCACCACTGACAGCCCCTTTCCCCCAGGGCCCACACCCTGTCCGGGGGCAAGGGCCCACACCCTGTCCGGGGGCCGGGGCCCAGGTTACAGGGGCTGGAGCCCCTGACTCCCAAGGCCACCACTGACAGCCCCTTTCCCCCAGGACCCACACCCTTTCCGGGGGCAGGGGCCCACGTCAGAGGGGCTGGAGCCCCTGACTCCCAAGGCCACCACTGACAGCCCCTTTCCCCCAGGGCCCACACCCTGTCCGGGGGCAAGGGCCCACACCCTGTCCGGGGGCCGGGGCCCAGGTTACAGGGGCTGGAGCCCCTGACTCCCAAGGCCACCACTGACAGCCCCTTTCCCCCAGGGCCCACACCCTTTCCGGGGGCAGGGGCCCACGTCAGAGGGGCTGGAACCCCTGACTCCCAAGGCCACCACTGACAGCCCCTTTCCCCCAGGACCCACACCCTGTCCGGGGGCAAGGGCCCACACCCTGTCCGGGGGCCGGGGCCCAGGTTACAGGGGCTGGAGCCCCTGACTCCCAAGGCCACCACTGACAGCCCCTTTCCCCCAGGGCCCACACCCTTTCCGGGGGCAGGGGCCCACGTCAGAGGGGCTGGAGCCCCTGACACCCAGGGCCACCACTCCCACCCCCTGTCCCCCAGGGCCCGCACCCTTTCCGGGGCAAGCACCGGGCCCAAAGGGTCTTCTAGTTTGACACCTGCTCACCAGCAGACCCCGGGCACCCCACACTTAAGCCACGAACATTGACTTAGCTAGTGGCACTCGCTACGCAGATGTGCCGTTGGTGAACCATCTGGATGTGGGGAACCACCCTCTCCACCACCTCGCCCGTACTGTGGTAGATAGCTCGGGGGCACCAGCCTTTCCCACTACCGCCACCCGGCGCAGTGCTCAATTTGTTGAGGCGGCTGGGGCGCACCAGCGGCACGTAGTGCCAGGGGCGTTCAATAGGGGAGTTTTGTGTTTGCCTTCTTCCAGTGTCGGACGTTCGCTCCGGCCAAGGCCAAGGCCAAGGCCAAGGCCAACAGCACTGGCCGGGTTCGGGGCACTGTCTTTGGGCAAGACTTAAATGTCTGAACCGCTTGGTTGGGGCTGGACCCCCACCCCCCAAGTCCAACGGCGCTTGCCTGGATCAAGGCACTGTCTTTGGGCAAGCCTTCAATGTCTGGACCGCTTGGTTGGGGCGGGACCCCCACCCCCCAAGGCCCCAAGGCCAATGGCGCTGGCCTGGATTGGGGCACTGTCTTTGGGCAAGCCTTTAATGTCTGAACCGCTTGGTTGGGGCGGGACCCCCACCCCCCAATGCCAGCGGCGCTGGCCGGGATCGGGGCACTATCTCGGGGCAAGCCTTTAATGTCTGAACCGCTTGTTTGGGGCGGGACCCCCACCCCCCCAAGGCCAACGGCGCTGGCCTGGATCGGGGCACTATCTTTGGGCCTGACTTCAATGTCTGAACCGCTTGGTTGGGGCGGGACCCCCACCCCCCAATGCCAGCGGCGCTGGCCAGGATCGGGGCACTGTCTTTGGGCCTGACTTCAATGTCTGAACCGCTTGGTTGGGGCGGGACCCCCATGCCCCCAATGCCAATGGCGCTGGCCGGGATCGGGACACTGTTCCTGGGCAGCCAGCCTGGCCATTGAACTCCTGGTTCGTTCAAACGCAAAGCCGCCAAAACCTAAGTCCACATTTCTACGCCTTCCCTGAATTCCAGATGGCAGGTCAGAGACAATCAGCCCCGGACAGGCACCTCTAGGCGCGGGACATCCCGGAAAAGGGGTCTCCCGTCGGGCAGGGCTTGGCGGGCTGGGGCCTGGGTCTCACCAAGTACTCCGGTGAGCGTCGACAAGCCACGCTAATTCTCGCTCAATCAACTGTGTCACTGGTGCCCCTGGAACCCCCTCGCCGCACCAGAGCCAACAGTGCTCGCCCGGGGTCGGGGCACTGTTCCTGGGTAAGCCTGCAATGTCTCAGCCCCTTGGCTGGGTTTCCCCATGCCCACGGGCGCCCTCCAGCTCGCCCGGGGTCGGGGCACTGTTCCTGGGTAAGCCTGCAATGTCTCAGCCCCTTGGCTGGGTTTCCCCATGCCCACGGGCGCCCTCCAGCTCGCCCGGGGTCGGGGCACTGTTCCTGGGTAAACCTGCATGTCTCAGCCCCTTGGCTGGGTTTCCCCATGCCCACGGGCGCCCTCCAGCTCGCCCGGGGTCGGGGCACTGTTCCTGGGTAAACCTGCATGTCTCAGCCCCTTGGCTGGGTTTCCCCATGCCCACGGGCGCCCTCCAGCTCGCCCGGGGTCGGGGCACTGTTCCTGGGTAAACCTGCATGTCTCAGCCCCTTGACTGGGTTTCCCCATGCCCACGGGCGCCCTCCAGCTCGCCCGGGGTCGGGGCACTGTTCCTGGGTAAGCCAGCCTGGCCATTGAACCCCTGGTTCGTTCAAACGCAAAGCCGCCAAAACCTAAGTCCACATTTCTACGCCTTCCCCGAATTCCAGATGGCAGGTCAGAGACAATCAGCCCCAGACAGGCACCTCCAGGCGCGTGACATCCCGGAAAAGGGGTCTCCCGTCGGGCATGGCTTGGCGGGATGGGGACCTGGGTCTCACCAAGTACTCCGGTGAGCGTTGACACAAGCCACGCGAATTCTCGCTCAATCAACTGTGTCACTGGTGCCCCTGGAACCCCCCTCGCCGCACCAGAGCCAACAGTGCTCGCCCGGGGTCAGGGCACTGTTCCTGGGTAAACCTGCATGTCTCAGCCCCTTGGCTGGGTTTCCCCATGCCCACGGGCGCCCTCCAGCTCGCCCGGGGTCGGGGCACTGTTCCTGGGTAAGCCAGCCTGGCCATTGAACCCCTGGTTCGTTCAAACGCAAAGCCGCCAAAACCTAAGTCCACATTTCTACGCCTTCCCCGAATTCCAGATGGCAGGTCAGAGACAATCAGCCCCGGACAGGCACCTCCAGGCGCGGGACATCCCGGAAAAGGGGTCTCCCGTCGGGCAGGGCTTGGCGGGCTGGGGCCTGGGTCTCACCAAGTACCCCGTCGAGCGCCGACACCACCAGCCACGCTAATTCTCACTCACCCAACTGTGCCACTGGATCCCCAAATGGGCTTGATCGTCTTTTCAAAAGCTGGCTGGAAAGACCAACCATCATCCAAATGAGGCTTTGTTGTTCCAATCAATTATTTTACTTCCTCTAAAATACTAAGATGTTTTAAGCGATTGTATCTTTATATTCTGCCAAATATACGCATACTCTAATTTTAAAAATCATGCGACCATAATCTCACAATGTTTCTGAGTTTTCTCATCCTTCCATTCGTTCTTTCGAGATAATCTGGGAATACTTTCAGTGCTGCGAATAGGGAATTGAACCGGAAACTGACAGGCGCAATAGATGATTTTTTTTTTGTCATTAACAATGAAAACATTTCAATATAGGCTTCTCTGAAAAGATTGATATTTCACTTTAATTATATTTATACTAATATTTTGCTTAACAAATCAGTGTTTGGGGCTGAAGTGTTTATAGCGGACTCGTTTTGAAGCACTTCACCTCTGTTATTCGTTGTTCTTGTTTTTATTTTTGTTTTGTTTTTTTGTAGATAATGGACCAACAAAATATACATTAAAATGAACATACAAATTATTCAAAAAGAAATTCGTTTCAAGAAGATAATATATATGATGTGTGTATTTTTGTTTCCGCCTGTATTAGATATCTGTGCAGGTGGATGACTTCGTGGAAAATAAGCATTTAATTAATGCGCCACTGTAAATTGTTGTATCACAAAGCTCTGTCATATAGACATATTTGCTATATTAGTAGTATAAGTCATTTTTTTTTAAATTATGTATTAAGAATCTGATTTTTCCTCAGTGCTGATGAGCCTTCATCTCCCTCGAGGCGAGTTCTGGCGAGAGTGTGTTTAATAAGTAAAACTGGTCACAATTTAGTTTGTGTGCATCAAACTGGTAGTAAAATATACATTTGAAATACATTAAATGCAAAGGCTGGTTAATTTACCGCTGATGAGGGATAATAGTGGTATTACAGATTTCAAAGAAAATATAGACTAATTGTAAAAAGGAAACAAATGTTTGACAACAACAGATCCTATCAATGTCATAGTGAATGCCCTTACATAACGTATCCTAGTTGACAGGAAGCACCAAGTGTTCATTGAGGTTGTGTGGTCTGTCATGTCATCTGATCTTTACAGAAGCTGTAAACAGAAGCACACGCGGTGACCGCAGTGATGTTCAGCTCTGACTAGGTGCTTTTATTTAGCCTGTAGTCTACTATATAATAATTTAGATTTTTTACAAATAATGTTCAATTACTTAAAATGTCTTTAATTGTTTATATTTATAGTTTATATATAAAATGAGTGCTAGCTTGTTTCGCTGTGTTCATTATGCAAGGATCATACTGCATATTCGGTTTATTCTTCAGTAGCCTATAGATTCGTAAATAATGTATTTTATATACAGATTGTTTATAAGGACTAAGCTATTAATATATAATTCATTAATAAATACATTAAAACATCGAAGTCAGGTAGGACAACAAATTACATTCACGTAGTAAAATACTGCTGAGTGGTATCTGTGCATAGTATCGACATTTTATGTACAATACAAGTGGATCCCTAGCTACAAGAAAACTGATTCTCCACAAGGTGACTTACCTAATAAAATCCCCTGTGCAGGAGAGGTTTGTCGTCCTCTGTGAAGAAAGTTACGGCCTTCCCTTTGTGTCCTGCTCTTCCTTTTTGGCCTGGAGGAAACGAAGCATCAACATGTTTAGAATAAACCCACACAACATGAAGGGATACTTTCTCCTCTGCTAGAGGACTCACCGATGCGATGGATGTACTCCACAGCTGAAGTAGGAAAGTCATAGTTGATAACCCAGATTGATGCCTTGAAGTCGATGCCTCGAGCCAGAAGAGCAGTGCAGATCAACACCCAGATCTTTCCTGAGCAAAAACTGCTCACCACATTATCCCTCTAAAGAGAGAGAAAGACCAGTTAAACACCTACAAATATACTCCACTGATGTGAACTACATTACAGTATGCATTAATTTCCATTTCCACTGTCAATGGTACCAAAATTGTAAACCATACCACTTTTTTGACACCCTTTCCTAGGGGTGTCATGCAACAAGTTAGGGCAATGACAACACAGGAAGCTGCATTTTTAAAAACATAACCACAACCCCATATTAATGTAGTGATCAGTGGTAGAGCCAGGAACTTGTGGAAATTAATTTCCAATATAAATGCTGCAGAGTTTACACTAAACTCTGACCCTTTTCTTAAGCTCATCAGAAAGTGGTAATTGAAACAGTGACCATTGGTCTTTTGTTTATCTGAAAGACAAAGGTGTTAAGAGCCCAGAACTTGCAAAACAGCTTCTTGATCCAATCAACATTCTACATCGTCTCAGACACAGAGAGACACGTGAATCAGAAAACTTACATTTCACAAAAGAGACACAAAACAGAATATTTAAATTCATGTACCTGTAGATTCAAATGATCATGTATATATTTAACATGCACTGCTTGATACTCCACTGTATGAAACTTTGCTTATTAATGTTTATTTATGAATGATTGGGTAAAGATCAACATTTCATGGTGATGTTTAGACAATATATATTGCAAATAATTCCTTGGGTAAATTAGATGTGGTTTAGAAAGTGAATTATGCATAGGAAAATATTTAAGACTCTTAAATATTATAATAGTTAACCGGTGGACTATGACTATACAAATCCAGGTCACATTATGGATGGCACCTCCCAGTGACCTACTCACATGATCATCCAATCACAATGCTGGATTTAAAAGGTGACTTTTCATTCCCGGCCTCCAGAGAATGTATTAAAACATTCTCTCAAACAAAGAGATGGGTGGTTCGGTGGAGAGCAAGAGTGGTTGAGTTCAGAGCAGAAGAAGAACAAGTGTAGTAGTAACAAAAGGTGTGTGGTATGCCCAGGAGCTCTACGTTCAAGGATAAAGACGTCGACGTGTCCCTGACATCAGAACCACCACCTCCAGAAATCTCCATTTCTGCGTGTTCCAGAATCGACATATTTCTATGCTCAAGGATAAAGACATTGGTGTGTCCCAGACATCACAACCACCACCTCCAGAAATCTCCAGTCCTGCGTGTTCCAGAATCTACAGATTTCTTCTTGTCAAAGCTCAAGAGAGCCAAGTCTGCTCATTCCATACTTCAAGATCCAACTTCTTCCAACCACTGCATCAATAGCAGAAATTTAAACATTCCACTTTCCAACCCTAAGAGACATTGTCATGGTGTGTTTCAGTGTAAAATATTATAATTAATTAGATGTTTATAACTTATATTCATTAATAACAAAAACTTCCTCAGTTCTTTGTTATTGTAGAATAAGGTTTACTTTACCTTAACTTATTCACCTTCATCCCTCTCCTATGCACTTCATTTATTGTACATTTAGTAATTGTAGTTACCCTTGATTACTATTTTGTTAATAAATACATATTTATTAGAATTGTGTCTTCCTTGTGTTGATAATACAGAAAAAGGCTCTACAAGTCTCACGATCTCATTATAATAATATAATATATATATAATAAACTCCTCATTTGTATTTTTTAATTAACAATTTTTTATTGTTAATTATTTTGACAGTGGAAATCTGTCTGGTGCCCCTTTTAAAAGGACTTATTTATCGGTTAGTTCTACATTAATTGGTACCCTTGTGCGAGGCTAAAATATCGATATTAATATCAATACCAAAATATTGATTTGAATATTTGATAAATCCAATTATTCACTACATTATTAAAAACCTGAATGACTCTACTGCTGCCACAATGCTGTCCATGATGCTCAGTGGGGGAAGAGCAGGGAGGTTTCTCCTGAAGTCCACTAACATCTCCACTGTTTAGAGCGTGTTGAGCTCCAGGTTGTTGTGACTGCACCAGACAGCCAATTCCTTAACCTCCAGTCTGTAAGCAGACTCATCACCGTCCTGAATGAGGCCAATAAGTGTGGTCTGCAAACATGTAACCAATTCCTCTCTCTATTCCTGCACGCTTGCTCCTCATCTACATATGAAATAAGGAATTTGAGTGTGCAAAAGGTGTGATATGTATGTGAACAGCCCATATGGCTTTATTCTTTGAGCGAGAAAGATCTCAAAAGCACTTGTGGTGCACCACCCAGGAAATGTTTCCTTTGTAACGACATGACATTAAACATCTCTAAGTTGCTGTGCTGTTAAAACAACACAACATCATTGTGTGTCTAAGTCATTGTGGTGTTAACACTATGCAATGTTACACAAATTATCCACAAGAGAGGGTCACACACTACACCATTTGACAACAGCTGCGTCCCAAATGGCACACTATGCACTTATGCACTATGTACTTATGCACTTACACACTCAACAGTATGCTGTGTTGTCCCAATTGGAACACTAATGTTTTTTTATTATTATTATTAAGCAGAAATTCAAATTGTTTCCCAGATTATGTTTGATAGTTGCCAAATTAGTGAAGTAAATGACCAAACTACCAAATAATTCCTGCCCTGAGTATAACCACATTCGCTATCGGGAGGCGCTATAAAAACACTCTTGTAGGAGAATACTGCTTTCACAGTCTAAAATAAATAAAGTAGTCCAACATGAGCATCCGAAAGCTCAACCCCTCCCACTACATGAGCAAAGCAGTGGCCGTTGAGTGCATGAAGTGTCCTCCAGCATTCCACACTTTATTTTACCGGTTGAATAAGTGCATCATTCGGGTAATTAAAGTGCACTTATTATATTTAGAATTTCAGTGTGAATACACTGCTTACACTATTTACACTACAAAATGGCATAGAATAGAGCATAAGTATGTGATTTGGGACACTCCTAACAACTCTGTGACCCAACAACTATGGCTGCATTCCAGTCCAATTTTTTATGTACTTACCTCTCTAGCTTCCCTTCGCCTCGTTCCCTCATTGATTACATCACATAAGTGTCCACTACTGGCGGAGCATTTGAATGGGTTTAAATGGAATCCCCTAAACCCTTGAGCACTTGAGAACTACACTGTTGTGACGTCACAATCGCATTGCATTTGGGGACATTTAGATGCTGGAGTGGACATATGAAGCCGACTCGCTCCCTTGGTCAAAAATTGAGGGTATGTTCATCTAAGCCTCCCTCGCTCACTTACTGAAGTGGAATGCACTTTAAAATGTCAGTGGGGATTCCCCAAAGGAATAAGTGAAGGGAGGTGTGCGAGTGTGAGCCTGATCTGTGCTGAACTAAACCAAGCCAAACCAAACCACTCAATGGAAATAAGGCCAAAAGTATTTTGTGATTTAAGATACACTGCCTAGCCAAAAATAACTGTTTGGATTATAGTAAAACAGTGTCATCTCAGCACTTCTGTTAGTCAAAACAGTTTACTCTTAAACAGTTTAGTTGTTTTTTTATATAAAGTGTTGCATTTACTTTTTCATATTTAGAGTTTGTATATAAAACGAAGGCCTCGACTTAGTTTGCAGTGATTATTATGCGAGCATGTGTATTCATGTATTCAACAGTTTTCAGTACATTTGTTTGATGCAGGCATTATCAGCAAAATTCCTTGATTATTACACTGGAATGAGAGTATAGTTCCTATATTTTTCATTTATTGTTGGTCTTAGCTCACAATGTAACTACATAAGTGTCAAGCTTCAAATAGGAAAAATATTAAAACTCTTGGTCATTTTAAAACAAGATTTTAAAGCTAGATGCTAATGGTCTAATCCGATTCAATGATTTATGCTAAGCTAAGCTAAAAGTTCCACTGCTAGATCCAGGGATTTGGTAATTGGTAAAAAAAAATGGTAAAACTGGCTGTTTATCTCTAGAAGAGTTGTAAAATGAACCATCCAAAAATGCGGTGTTAGCAACACTGTGCTACTTTTATTGCTCATGGCTCCCCCTTGAGGTTAATAAGTGCAACTGTCTGTGTGTTGTGACTTGCTGTATATGCTTCTACATGAACAAACATGCGAGTTTGCTGACTGAGCTCATGTAACCAGAAAAAGCATAAACCTCATTTGGAAATGAATGTCTTTGCTGGCTCTGCCATTGCATTGGTTTTGAGATTTCCATATTGCATAGATTGTTTCATCTTATGGTTAGCTGTTGACTAATTCCACCTAGGCCATGAACATAATATGTGCCATATGCCTTAAAGCAGATCTCATTGTTCTGCTCACAGGCATTTCTATAAATGATTATAATTCCACTGTTAGGGGATGGGCAGGGCTGAATGAAACTATCTGAACACCCAAAGACACAAGTGTGGTTTGGGGTACTGGTGAGGCTGCACTGGTATTTTATCCAGCTAAGGTTTTTAATGCTTATTAAATGAATGGAATAGTTATTCAAAATCTGAATGGATTAGATATAGTCCAGGTATTTTTAATTTTTGGTATAAAAACAATTATTATTTATTCAAATACTCAATGTCACGTGTAAATAAAAGTACAGAGAAGGATCCAATATGCAAGTGAAATTTTAATTAACACTGTCAGAATAAGCCAACAGGGCTACAAATGGAGGGTGAGGACACTGGGATACTGGGGCAGGAACAGAAGGGTGAAACGAAGTACAGCAGTCACTCCTCTAGTCCTGAGCACAATACAGATTCACATAAGCAAACACAACGAACTGACAAAGAGACATAGAAACGTAGCCCAGATATAGGCTCAATAATGAAACTCAGCTGGTGATCAAATCAAACAGCTGAGTGCCGTCATAACACGTGACCAAACAAATACACGTGGAAAAACAAACAACACAAACCCATGTGACAAAACAGATACTCCGGGAAAGCGCACAAACCTGCAACCGTGACAGTACCCCTCCTCTTAAGAGCACCTCCTGGTGCTCCCAGAAGAGCTTACCTGGCGATTGAATTCATCGATAAGAGAGTGATCCAATATGTCCTTAGCCGGAACCCAACTTCTCTCTTCTGGACCGTAACCTTCCCAGTCCACCAAGTACTGAAATTCTCGCCCCCTCCGTCTTGAATCCAGAATTCGCTTAACCGAATAAACGGTCTCCGAATCGACGAGACGCGGCGGGGGAGGGACCGGCGTGGGTGGATTAATGGCCGTATGAAAAACGGGCTTTAATTTGGAAACATGAAACACGGGATGTATTCTCCTGTACGCTGGAGGAAGTTTGAGGCGGACTGCCACCGGACTAATGATCTTGATGACAGTGAATGGGCCAATAAATTTAGGTGCAAGTTTTATTACACACGGAACGCAATGGAATATTCTTGGTTGAAAGCCACACTTTTTGACTGATGACGTAAACGGGAGGCTTAGACCGGTGGCGATCGGCTTTAGCCTTGGTGCGTGCACCCACTTGGAGGAGGGTCTGTCTGGCCCTGTTCCAAGTGCGTCGGCACCTCTGGACAAAGGCGTGAGCGGAGGGGACCGCGACTTCGAATTCCAGACTGGGAAAAACTGGTGGCTGGTAACCTAAACTACACTGAAACGGAGAAAGGCCCGTGGCTGACACTGGCAATGAGTTGTGTGCGTACTCCACCCATGGGAGCTGCTGACTCCAAGAGGTGGGATTCTGGGAAACCAAACAACGTATCATACGCTCGAGATCTTGGTTGGCCCTTTCAGTCTGTCCGTTACTCTGAGGATGAAAACCAGAAGAAAGACTTACAGACGCCCCCAATAAACGACAAAATTCTCTCCAAAATTTAGAGACAAACTGAGGCCCCCTGTCAGAAACCACGTCCGTCGGGAGGGTAATTTGGGCAGAGGGATAAAGTAAGTAGCCTTCGAGAACCGGTCCACCACGGTCAAAACAGCCGTATTGCCACCAGATGGTGGGAGACCTGTGACAAAATCTAGCGAAATGTGCGACCAGGGTCTCGAAGGCACTGACAGAGGATGGAGTCCAGCGGGAGGTCGATTAGAAGTCTTAGAAACAGCACAAACAGAACAGGCCAAAACAAACTCACGTATATCCCGTGCCATAGCTGGCCACCAGAATCGCTGTTTAACCAAAAATATAGTACGACTCACCCCAGGATGACAAGCCACTTTGGAAGAATGTCCCCATCGAATGACGTCAGACCGAATCTCCTCCGGCACAAACAAGCGGCTAGGTGGGCATCCGGTCGGGGGCGTTACCCCATCCAGGGCTGTGCGAACCCTGCTCTCGATCTCCCATGTCACCGCAGAAATACAAATCCTCTGAGGAACGATGGGCTCAAGAGACGTATTGCGCTCGGAAAAATCAAAAAGACGGGATAACGCATCGGGTTTGATGTTCTTAGAACCCGGTCGATAAGAGATGGTAAAGTCGAATCGTCCAAAAAATAATGCCCACCGAGCCTGCCTGGAGCTAAGTCGTTTGGCAGACTTGATGTATTCAAGGTTCTTATGATCCGTCCAAACGATAAAGGGAACCCCCGAACCCTCCAACCAATGACGCCACTCCTCCAAAGCGAGTTTGACAGCCAACAACTCCCTATTACCAATGTCGTAATTACATTCTGCGGGAGATAATCGGTGTGAAAAAAACGCGCAAGGATGAATTCTGTCGTCCGAGGATGCACGCTGGGACAGGATAGCGCCCACCCCCACCTCTGACGCGTCAACCTCCACCACAAACTGCCGGGAGGGATCAGGAGTCACCAGAATGGGGGCTGAAACAAAGCGGCCCTTTAATTTTGTGAATGCAGCCTGTGCTGCACTCGACCACCTAAAGGAAGTTTTGGAGGAGGTTAAGGATGTCAGAGGGGCAGCGAGCTGGCTGAAATTGCGAATAAAACACCGGTAAAAATTGGCGAAGCCCAGAAATCTCTGCAGGGCCTTACGAGACTCCGGAATTGGCCAATTCACCACAGCCTGAATCTTCTCTGGATCCATGCGCACCCCCTCGACCGACACAATGTGTCCTAGAAAAGGAACAGACTGTGCATGGAACACGCATTTCTCCGCCTTGACAAAAAGCCCATTCTCTAGCAGCCTCTGAAGCACTCGCCTAACGTGCTGCACATGTTCCTGGAGAGAACGGGAAAAAATCAGAATGTCATCCAGGTAGACATAAATAAACTGATCTATCATGTCTCGCAACACATCATTAACGAGTGCTTGGAAAACTGCGGGGGCGTTGGAAAACCCAAATGGGAGAACACAATATTCAAAATGACCACTGGGGGTATTAAATGCAGTTTTCCATTCATGACCCTGCTTAATGCGAACCAAATGATATGCGTTGCGGAGATCTAATTTCGTGAAAAAAGATGCCCCTTGCAGACGCTCGAACGCTGAAGACATCAGTGGCAAAGGATATGTATTCTTCACCGTGATGTTGTTCAGCCCTCGATAATCTATGCAAGGTCGAAGAGACCCATCTTTCTTTTTCACGAAAAAGAACCCCGCCCCCGCCTGTGAAGAAGGGCGAATGATCTTAGCCGCTAGAGAATCAAAAATGTATTTCTCCATGGCCTCCCTCTCAGGAATAGAAAGAGAGTATAGTTTGCCTTTAGGCGGAGATGTACCTGGCAATAAGTCTATAGCACAGTCATAGGGACGATGAGGAGGCAGAGAAGCAGCCTGAGACTTACTGAACACTCTCTTCAGGTCGAGGTACTCACTGGGCACGTTTGACAGGTCCATGCGCTCCTCCTGAAACACAGAAGAGGACACAGCAGAATGAGCAGACAAAAGACAAGACTCATGACAGTTCTCGCTCCACGAAAATATAGTATTAAGACCCCAGTTAATGTGAGGCTTATGGAGGACCAGCCAAGGATGACCTAAAACCACCGGTGTGTTAGAACAGTCTGTTAAAAAAAAGGATATATCTTCAACATGATTTCCGGACGTGATCATCTTTATGGGTTTAGTGGAGTGAGTGATAGTGGGAAGGGAAAGTCCGCTGAGGGCGCGTACAGCAATGGGTTGTGAAAGGGCGATAACCGGAAGTTTGAAACTGAAAGCGAAACTGGAATCAATGAAATTCCCCTCTGCCCCGGAATCAACAAGGGCATGGGTGTTCTGGCTTCCGGAACCCCATGATAAAGTGACGGGCAATAAGGTAGCCGCCGCAGAGGGTTTATCCAGATTAATTTCACCCATCAGTAACCTCTTACCTACTGATGGGTGTTGTCTTTTACTGGACAAGAAACCACACGATGTCCCGCGCCACCACAGTAAAGGCAGAGTCCCTCCTCTCTCCGCCGGCGCTTCTCCTGCACGGACAAGCGGGATCTGCCCACCTGCATCGGTTCCGGGTCAACGCTTCCCACTTCCGACGCCGCAGCCAAAGCCGGAGGACCAGAGACCGGCTTCAAAAACCTGACCTGCTGCCTGCGGTTCTCTCGGCGAAGCAATCTGGCATCCACCCGAACCGCCAGATCCAAAAGTCTTTGGAAGATCTACAGTATAGATCTCGTCCTGAAGACGCTCGGATAGTCCATGCAGGAACATGTCCCACTGCGCCTCCTCATTCCAGCCGCACTCAGCCGCCAAGGTCCGAAACTCAATTGAGTAGTCCGCCACGCTCCGATTCCCCTGACGGAGTTCGGCGAGGATTCGGGCGGCCTCTCTCCCGGAAGCGGCCCGATCAAAAACTTTCTTTAGCTCTTTGGAGAACAGCTCAAAAGTAGAACAGCATGGCAGTTTCTGTTTCCAGGCTGTAGTTCCCCATTGAGCCGCCTTACCCGAAAGGAGAGTGATGACAAAGGCGACCTTAGCCTGCTCCGAGGAGAACAACGACGGTTGCAACGTGATATACAAGGAACACTTGGAAAGAAAGGACCGGCATAGGTGAGGCTCTCCGGAATAGCAGGTTGGAGGAGGAAGGCGAGGTTCAACAAGGCGATTAGTAACCACTGGTGCTAGCAACACTACAGGGGCTGGTGCGGCTTCAGCTTGTGCCGCTCCAGTAACCAGCTGTTGGACCTGAGTGGTGAGCAAAGAGACCTGGCAGACCAGAGCCTGAATCGCCTGAGCGGTGGTAGCTAATGCCTCATCCTGCCGGTCAATCCTGGCGTTACTGAGCGAGACGAACTCGGAGATCTGGGATACACTTGCTGGATCCATGATAAGGTCAGTTCGTTCTGTCACGTGTAAATAAAAGTACAGAGAAGGATCCAATATGCAAGTGAATTAACACTGTCAGAATAAGCCAACAGGGCTACAAATGGAGGGTGAGGACACTGGGATACTGGGGCAGGAACAGAAGGGCGAAACGAGGTCCAGCAGTCACTCCTCTAGTCCTGAGCACAATACAGATTCACATAAGCAAACACAACGAACTGACAAAGAGACATAGAAACGTAGCCCAGATATAGGCTCAATAATGAAACTCAGCTGGTGATCAAATCAAACAGCTGAGTGCCGTCATAACACGTGACCAAACAAATACACGTGGAAAAACAAACAACACAAACCCATGTGACAAAACAGATACTCCGGGAAAGCGCACAAACCTGCAACCGTGACACTCAATTGCACATTGACATGGTTTTCGTAAAATTATTATTTAACGTTAATAAATATTTACATATTCCCTACATCTAAATACCATCAGCTGGTGCATCCTCATCTTGCATCTTCCATCTCCATCCCAAGATAAGAGAGGTTCTTTTGCACAGGGTAAAGCTTGCTCTTTTCCTGGTTGACATGAAACTTTTTTCACTTCTTTTTTCACATATAATGTCTTTAGTATCAAATCAAATCACATTTATTGTCACATCAGCAGCAGCATGTGTACTATGATGAGTGAAAAGCTTAGGTGCTGGCTCCAGACAGTGCACAAAACAGACATACAACAACAAAATACAAGCAAAATACAACAACAGTGCAAAATACAACATTCATTCATTTTCGTTTCAGCTTAGTCCCTTTATTAATCCAGGATCGCCATAGCGGATTGAACCGCCAATTTATCCAGCACGTTTTTTTACACAGTGGATGCCCTTCCAGCTGCAACCCATCTCTGGGAAACATCCACACACACTCATTGGCACACATACACTACGGACAATTCAGCCTACTCAATTCACCTGTGGCACATGTCTTTGGACTGTGGGGGAAACCGGAGCACCCGGAGGAAACCCACCCAAACACAGGGAGAACATGCAAACTCCACACAGAAACGCCAACTGACCCAGCCAAGGCTCGAACTCTGTCAATGTTGACAGTAGTAGGTAGAAGACAATATATAGGTGAACACATACTGTTGGTGGGAAATTATTGTAGGCAATATTGTTTGAAGTATAGATTGGTTAAAGTGCAATGCATGCTACATCTTGATAGTATGTCGTGAGGGGTATAGAAAGAGTTTGTGTGAGGTGTGTTAAGTGTTCGGGGGCTAATGACACTATCTTTACTCCTGTTTTATTCCTGTTTCAACAAAAAAAAGGAGGTTGTAGGATTTAATATAGGCTACGCACAAGCAAACCCACAAGTCTTTTAATTTTTCAGATTAGTGCAGAAAAAATGAATCCCCAAAATATTTTATATTAAGATTATATAGAAACAGTACAATTTATGCCTTAATTAAATCCTACACATGTAACTTATTTAATGGTCTTTTACAGTAGCATCTCACGTTTATCACATCTGCTACCACAAGGTGGAGTCATGACTTCATTCTGATTTTAATGCTTTCTTACAGTACGTTTGTCATTAGCTGTTTTCAAGTATTCTTGCATGAAAGGTATGGTAAAATGGTTATGTTGTATTACAAATAATTTTGTTTTTATTTAGATTGGATATGTTTAGGTTAGGTTAGGTTTGGTAGATATGGCAGGATCGATTCATTCTTTTATGATGTTTATGCCAATATTTTCTCACTATCTGAATGTTGTCATATAAAATCAAGATTTTTCTTTCGTACAAAACTAACAATTTCTTCATATAAATTTTAAATGGTTGCTATGAAATCATCAATGACAATAAAGGACTTAAGGACGTAATGTTGCATTGTTAAGCATTGCTTGGCTACTTTCCTATTTAAATGGGCAACAATATTGTATCTGTACTAATGGCCTAACTAGTTGCACTGTGTCTTTTCTGGCTGCCCATTGACAGCATCATTTCCCAAAGTTGCCCGTCAACATTTCTCAAAACTTTGCCTAGTGTATCATCAGCATTAGCGTGTCGCTATGTGTACTATATAATGCTGCTTTTGGCTGGCATGTTGTACATAAACAAAGTAGATGCCAACCCAGGCTCATTATGAAAATGTACCCCATATACATTTCTGGACAGCACCAAATACGTCCCAGCAGGTTCATTTTTTGCAGTTTTTGTTTTTGCAAATCCACCAGAGACCATTGTGTATAATATTTCACATCTCAAATTTCTCTCATGAGTGCCATTTGCACCTGCTCTTCTCACGTAAATCCTTCAGAGGCCGCTGTCGACTGACTGATCGACCGACTGACCGATCGACTTGTTTTTTAAGACCTTTGATGAAAAAACCCTGGGTTGTGTTTAGTAAGTTCGGGGACTGGAGAATACAATTACTCTTTCTGGATCCTCGTTCATTTGTGGGTATAAGGGTTCACTGGTGCTTGACTCTCCAACACAATATCACAGCAATTCGTAACTTTTTGATTTAGTGGCTTATTCGTATGAATTCGATCTTATTCTTACAATTTAGTATGATTTGCTCATCCCCCAATGACGGTCAGGTTTAGGGGTGGGGTTAGGTGCCATGCCTCTTTTTTAAAATTAGCCACTAAACTGGCAAAACGTAAAATACTTACGTTTTCTCGTGAGATCAGGCTGATCTAAAACAGGACAAAATAAAGTCAAATAAACAACTCAGAGTATGTCTCATTAATAAAGGCGAACAAAATTTAAAAGTAGCATTACTTTTTTTACCTGCATATTGCAGCAACACACTCTTCAGTTGGTGTTAAAAGACTGGTGTCTGGCTGGCCTTCATGAAATAATAATTGTTATTACATTTTTACTAATAAAACATTTTTTCTCAACTGTTTAAATTTGACAGGTTATGTATATTTACAAACATTTTAATATTCAAACCTCAGCCTGTGTTAGACTTGCCACATCAACACTATTGACCACAGCAGTGTTCTTTCCATACTGCATTTTTCTAGGCTCATTTATTTCCACTTCTGCCAGACACGCGCCGCTCAGTACCATTTCACTTTCAGAAGCCTCACACAACTGAAAGAGTCTTTTTTGTTTCTCCGACTTCGTTCGAGATAGAGAGAGAGAGAAAGCTGCCGGCTACTGAAAGGCTGTTTCTCCTGGTCCCAGAGCGAGCTACAACGCAAACAGTGGTGGTCAAGCTGGGTTTATTCTCCTGTCCCTGGGCATTTCTCTGGTCTGGTTCGAAAGAGCAGTTAGTACAGTATATTAGAGGAAGTTTCACTAAAGAGCAACATGGTCGAGCATCGCACATTGTTAAAGATGTCATTCTGACCGTGTGTTTCTGGATGCCGTGGTTCCCTGTCCCCTGCAACAGCATGTCTGTTGTGCAGCTAAGATCGTGGTGAACCACCCCTGTTGTCCCCCGCAAGTCAGATGGCACTCGGGCAGATCTGAGGGTTACAGTGAGGGATCTCCCACTCCTCCATCCAAGCTTCAAATGAAGAAAGCACTCCTTCCTCCTGGATGGTCACCCTCTCACTCAATGACGCTGAGAACCAGATGTCTATCGCTGCATCGGAGAGTGGGCTATTGTTGTCTGAGGAAGATCCAGACCCACAACCTCCCTCTAGGGTGGTAAGCAAGGCTCTGGATGTGGAGGCAGATGTGATGGTCGTGCAACCCGGGCTACTACATGGAGGTGAAAAAGAAGGACAAGCCCTCTAAGCCTCCCATCTCCTTCTTGCCAGAAGTGCACAGTAAGCTCACACAGAACTGGAGGGCACCTTTCTCTGCCCAGTCTGCGTACGCTTCCATCCTCACCACCCCACATTATTGGTCCAGGAACGCCACCACTGGCTAAACCTTTTAAATATGCGTGACGTTGACAAAGTTCGCTTTCTTAACGCACCCATATCCCAGGCCAGCCTGTTTGGCGACACCGTTGGTGAATTCACCCAGGAGTTTACTGCGGTGAAAGAGCAGTCTAGTGCAATGGGTGTGAGGTAAAGCTATACCTTCCAGCTCACAGGATCAGTGCACCTCGCCACAGGCTCTGAGTGTGTTAGAGAATGGCTTCCTTCTCTTGCACTCCACGGGACTGTAAGAATGGGTTTTAACCACAACGGTTCGAACTGTAGTTCTGCTGAGTGACTATAAAGTTATCAGCATGATGGTGAAAAACTGTACATTTCTAGTCAAACCATTCTTCTGCAATCTCATACCAAAAACAGAAATAAGGGCAGTATTAATAGCTAAAATTGTGTTAAGACCTGTTAAGGTTTCGGGTCAACCAAGAAAAGAGCAAGCTCGCCCCTGTACAAAGCATCTCGTTTCTCGTGTTGGAGATGGACTCAATCACCATGAGAGGGAAAGGTGCACCAAGCTGATGCTGACCAGTCTGAAACAGTTTGACAGGAAAACTGTGGTCACACTGAAAACATTTCAGAGGCTCCTGTTGCATGTGGCATGCTCAGCCACAGTCACGCCACTCAGATTGCTCCATTTGAGACTGCTTCTGCATTGGCTTCATGATTATTCACCTTCCTGTCATTTTATTTTCTCTTTTTCCCAAATGATGTTTAACAGAGAAAGGAATTTTTCACAGTATTTTCTAAAATATTTTTTTTAATTGAGAAAGCCTTAATTGTTTCATTATTTTGTTTAATTTTAGTTATTTGTTTTTAATTTTAAGGTCAATACTATTAGCCCTCTTAAGCCTTTTTTTATTGTCTACAGAAAAAACACTGTTATACAATGACTTGCCTAATTACCCTAACTTGCCTAGTTAATCTAATTATGTTTATGGATTTATGATGTCTCTAACCAATAATTATTTTGTTGTAGTTCCCCACCAGCTGTAAAAGACATTCCATTAAACTTAGAGCAACTTTTTGTAACATTTTTAGATATTGTTTATGCTCACATGGCTGCATTATACATTAACTAGAGTTAAAAAGGTGTACTTATATTTTATGACCCCTTTAATTTTACTATACATGCAGGTTCTTTTTTAACACTAGGACACCTGATCACCCTGTGTGTGTATATGTGTGAATTATAAAGCCTAGTCTGCTCAAAAGTATAATCTCTGCTGACCCGTGCCCTATTTGTTTTATCTGGGCTCTTTAACTCTCAATTTCTCATGTGCGACATCTCATACAGCTATCCTGATTGGTCAACCTCTTATTGGTTAACAGATCTAATTCAGCTGCACCAAAGATTCTTAGAATATCCAAGACAAACTACTTGTATAGTTTTGAATGTTGAAAAGTGCAACAGTCAATGTGGCCACTCTTCTGGTACAGGAGCCAATCATTGAATGCTATAGACCCTGTTCCTGGAGATCTACCTACCTGTAGAATTCAGCTCCTATCCTGATAAAACACAACTAAACCAACTGAAGCTGCGGTCACGCTACACGTTTCTCCCTACGCAAACGCAAGCTCGTGCGACAAGTTTCACATTTCGCTGCTTTGCAAAGTTCAAGCTTGGTGAACTCTGACCTGCAAAATCGCATCACATAATTGCATGAGACCAATCGAAGATCAAAACATGACCTCTCTGGACAGGTATTTAAAACAATCGCTCGCTTTTCTCAATGTCTAATCATCTTGTTTAATCCCGCCCCTTTTCACAGTGCCGTACAACAAAATTTCACACACATAAACTCTAGTGTGAACGCAGCATAAAGCTACGGTCACACCGGGCTTTGTGTGTGTGAAATTTTGTCGTGCAGCGCTGCGAAAAGGGGCGGGATTAAACAAGATGATTAGACATTTAAAAAACGAGCGATTGCTCCATGTTTTAAATTTCTGTCCAGAGAGGTCATGTTTTGATCCTCGATTGGTCTCACGCAGTCAAGTGATGCGATTTCGCAGGTCAGGGTTCACCAAGCTTGAACATTGCACTGCAGCAACATGCGAAACTTGACGCATGACCCCGCGTTTCTGGTCTGACGCATTCGCGTGCGTATGAATGGAAGTCTATGGGAAGAAAAGTCAAGTGTGACTGCAGCTTAAGTAGGATCTGAAGGAGCACCTGGTAATTAAAGACAGGTGTGTTTGATCAGGGTTGCAGCTGATCTCTGTAGAAAGGTAGATCTCCAGAATAGGGTTGGGCACCCCTGTAGACTTTTGGTTCTCTGGGAGAGGGGCCAGACATGTGTTTTTACAGAGCTTCACTGAACGCTCTGGGCTCCACAAATGCACTGTAATCTCAGTAAATACTTGACTTAAATCAGAAATGTATCTACATAAAGCTTCAAATCTCTTTTAATTAAACATTTGAAAACAAATGTTTTCTGGTTTTGTAATCAGTATGAAATGAACACCAGGTAAAGTCTATCTTGTCTGAGGAACAGACTCAGGAATAAGTTGAAAATGACTTCAGGAGACTAGTGCTATGGGATGTGCCGTTATTCAGAGGATGTTTTTAGTTGCATAGATTGACTGAATGACATCTGATCATGTCCTCTAGAAACAGCCAATAAAAAAGATTGGTGTCATGATCTTGTTTCCTTAGCTTGGTCAGACAACCTAAAAAAAGGCTTTTTGTTTGATTTGAAATTAAATTACTTGCCTTAAAGGGACTTTGGTAGCACTCACCTCACAAATTCAAGTTATGGCATTCAAGTCATGGCACCCAAGCTTTTCTGGCATCTTTAAAATTAATTGGGAGGCTGTGAGCCACTTGGCTTGTAAATTCCTCTCATTCGCTACGAGTACTCATACAAGTATCTGCGATTACCTTGCAAATTCCCTGATAGAAAAAAATTACAACGGGTAGGCCCACCTTTAGACTGGCATCAGCAACAGGCATCATACACACCCTAATATACATCCAAAATATCTTCAAAATGGAGAAAACTATATGGAAATAAGTACAAATTATTTTGTTGCTGGTGATAATGAGTTTTGTAGACCAATACACTTTTGTAGGTTTTAAGAGTGAAAGGGGATAAAAAAATCATTTGGCTCACCTTATTGCGTGTGTATTTCTATGCCCCTTATTTCCAAATGTCACAATTATATAAACCAGAGGTGTCCAAACTCAGTCCTGGAGAGCTGGTGTCCTGGAGAGTTTAGCTCCAACCCTAATCAAACACACCTGAACCAGCTAATCCAGCTCTTACTCTCTATACTAGAAACTTCCTGGCAGGTGTGTTAAAGCAAGTTGGAGCTAAGCTCAGCAAAACACCGGCCCTTCAGGACCGAGTTTGGACACCCCTGATATAAACACACAAATAGGTTTATAATTTTGACCTATTTCAAAATTATAAACACAAACACAAAAGTAATGAGAGGGTTGTGTATTACACATCCTATGTAAAGATAGGTGTTAGTGTAAGTTGTACTGCCAGGCCAATGCATGAACAAATTTTCAGATGAACAATCCAGACCTGAAAATAGGCATTTTTTAAATATAATAATAAAGACTTTGCTGTCTGAGATTGAAACAAAAGAAAACAAAACATGTATATTGTTATTTATATTTAATTAATCAAAACTGCCAACTTTCACAAACACTCAATGATCATTTTTAATAGTGCATGAAACGTCAGGGCAGCATGAGAATGTTTTGCTGAGAGCAGAGTTTGTGTCGATCCATCAAGGAACAGTCCCCTGCAGAAGATAAAATAAGCTGATTTACTCATTTAATTCACAAGTCATTGACATTCAGATGTTAAATCAGCATGTAAACCTACCAAGGGGTGTTTGTTCATGGCAAACACCTTATCATCCTGTATGACAACTCCATCCAATCCTTTGGGGTTTTCGGTACATTGGATAGAGGTCTAAACATACCAACTGATTTGTTATAAAATGTCATAAAAGTGTTTATTTTAGCTTTATTTCAAACTAAAATAAAATAAAATTTTCATGTAATCTGAGAGACTTCTGTCCTTGCATTGAAAATCCTTTAAAACAAATATTTAGTAAAATATTTCTTCAAAAAGACTGTTACATGATGGACAGATTTAATTTAGGCTTTTATTTACAGAAAAACAATAATCAGTAAAATAATAAAGACCAAATTTGATCTAATGAAATCCTGGGAATAAAAAAACTGAGAAAAAGAAAGACATTTGTGATTTAATTAAAAGATTAGCTCACCCAAATATTAGGCCTATTAGAACTTTTAAAAAATTATAATTTAGAAAATTAGAACTTTGTTCACCTTTATCTTCCATATAAGATCATGATGCATGTTAGTGGTGTCAAAATTAATTGTTTGTTCGATGCAAAAAGATGCAGACTAGAACTATTTGGTATCAGTTCAATAATAGTTCATAACCTGTTATTACTTATCATTTATCACAAATGCACTAAAATCCCCAACTACCTAAAAAGCTGACAAGTGTGCACAATTTAATGCTTGTGAGTTTGCTGGGACAGTCTTTTACTAACACTGAAGGTGCAGTAGTACCAAAGACCCCCTGTTTCATTACTAGGGAGGATCAGAGCAATCACAGCCATCTTGTTGAGCATGTGAACAGCGCTCAAAAAGCAAGCAGGATTTGTTTTCCTTTTGTGCACTCAAAAATATTTTTTGCTTGTTCAAACTACTTATTTAAAATGAGCTGAAATAACACAATTCTTGAGATTTCATTGAAACAACTTAATTTTTTTATGTTCAATCCACATAAATTTGTTAAAAGTGTTTAGTTAACTTAATTTGTGTTGGGACAACATAAATGAATTGTGGAACCCTGCATTTTTACTTTAGTGTATTTGCTCTAAAAGCTTCTGTTGTCTTCTGTGCCTATACTTAAGCTTTGTTTAATACATTTAGTAGGCATGTTTTCTTTTAAGGAAAAATTAAAGGTACTCTTATTATATACCAAGTTGTATTCTTGTGATGTAAAAAATAAAACTTGAAGTATCTTCAATGCATCATGATTTTGCATTAAACTAAATCAATGATATTATAACCGTAACCGGACTGTGAGACCAGCATAGGTTCACACCCCTAGTGTACATTTACTACAGGCAATACAATGCTTGCATTTTGCGCTGCTACTCTAAAAACTGGGACACACCAAAGCGATGGTCAAACGAACATATCGCCTCTCATCGGGTTAACATCGGAGCTCGTTGGCTTGATTCAGCGTGTTGAATTGGTGTCGGCTAAAGAGAAGCTACTGACTGGTTATTCAGCAACGAATCAGAGCATGACTGTGACATAGTGAAGTGACGTAGCAAGTAAACAATTTAAGTCAAGAAGGATAACAAAAAAGCTGGCTGAAATTTCACTACATTTATCAAATATTTGCAAACAATATGAATTATTCGATTATCAGACATGTTTGCAGGAGTGAATCTCTGTGTGGTGAGTGACAGTTACTGTGATAATGGTGCTAAACGCTGCTTTGTTTACGCTTTGTCTCTGTGCGTCGGAAGTTCGGTTTCCCTTTGTGGAATGAGAAAACAGATAGTGCCCTATGCAGAGCATAAAGACACATCCTCTTGTGCAGGTGCAGAACACAGCTTTATTTTCAGTTAGCTTTTGTCTGTTTGGTGTGTTCACATGCAGAATTTTAATCCAAAGTAATGCTACAACGCTAGTTGTTTGCTAGTTGTTTGGTGTCGGCTTGGTGTGTCCTGACCCTAATGTAAGCACACACCCTCTGACCTGACGGGACAGAGAAGACTTGTTTTTACTGTGGGGTTTTTCTGCAGAAAAGTGTTCGACATAAGGAATGTTTTGACAATGTTATTGGTTTCTTTTCTGGACTTGGATGAGAGAGCTCACAGATTTAATTAAAATTTGTGTCTCAGGGGATTGAAACAACATAAGGGTGAGTAATTAATAATATAATTAAAATTTTTGGGTGAACTAATCATTTTAAAAAGACTGAAGGAAAGTCTTCTGTGTTTCAAAAGAAAAAAAGGTGAGAA
This sequence comes from Danio aesculapii, assembly GCF_903798145.1. Lineage (NCBI taxonomy): Eukaryota > Metazoa > Chordata > Actinopteri > Cypriniformes > Danionidae > Danio > Danio aesculapii. Next base: position 12,174,907 of record NC_079455.1, on the reverse strand, counting down.
TGATGAAATCATTTTAATGTTGATGTGAACTAACTAAATTGACTAATTGGGTATGACAGAAAGATAATTGTAATTGTAGTTTATATTCTTAAATTCTTCACTCCAATGTTGTTTTACCAAATAAATTAATGGTTGTGATATAATTGAGATGTTTTATGGTTTACACAACAGCAGGACTATTCGATTTTCTGTTTAATAAATTGATAAACATGTTAATGACGCAGCCATTTTGCTGACTTCACGAGGAAGTATGAGAAATGTCTTAATCAAGCACTTTTATAGCAAAGACAAACACCTTAATCTGATCCACTGGTTTGCGGGGGCAACATATGTGTGATCCCTGAAAACAAATACAAAAACAAATGTAATCAGCAGGACGCAAAAGCAAAGTGTGATTTATAATATGTTTTGAACAAAGTTATTTATGAATTCAAACTGAATATTTTATCCTGTCCAGAAAACTCAGACTGTTCAAGTAAAAAATAAACTCCTGCATGTGCTTTATTTCTATATGCGTTTAAACCGAATGCTTTAGTCTACCGTGAAAACCCAAACTGAGCTAGTAAAATAAGTAATGTTAATGTTTGCAACAGCGATCGCTGTTAGGAATCACGAGCCTTGAGGGTTTCTAACTTTTGACTTCCAAACCATAACCATAACTTGAACCATCACACCACAAGTTGTACACACAGTAAATCACATAACGTATCAATGCAGCGTGTGCTGCAAATATTCCAAACTAAACGTAATATTGACAAGGCTTCACTAGGCCTTTGCATTATGCTGAGAATCAAAAGTCCAAAAAAGTAAATGAAGGCAATCAGCAAAATTTGCAGCTAAACAAGGACTGTAACTCTAAAATGTTTCCAATTTACAGTTTCTAAACATGTAACAACATACAACACAATCGATTACAAGAGCCACAGAGCTAACACTAGCATCCAAATAACTTTTGCTAAACCGGAACAAAGTACCGCTGTCATTGTTACACACAACATGATCTTTTCTAATTGCTTAATATTATGCATGCTTTAATATTAATAACAAAATCATAAAATGGGAACAAAAGGAAAAAGTACAATATTTTATGAGCAAATATAATACAGACCATGCTTCTTGTCATTTAACAAACAAAACAGCAAAGTATGGTGGCCGAAAGAGCTAAATTGCAGCATGTTAAGCTCTCTCGGCCAGCGTAGCAGTGCGTCATCAAGTGAAAGTCCTCCATTAAAAACATATAAGTTTAACAAAAGGGTGACTAGCAAATAAATGTTTATTATTAAAATTATTATTAAATATTATTAAAATATTTATCATCATGGACACTTTTCATGGGTTTCTCAGTAGTAGAAGTTGTCATAATCAGGTAAACTTTGAGCACAGTGAATGGGAAATTACAACAATATTTTTTTTTTCAATCCTATTTGCTGAAATAAAAAAAACTCCACTGTGGTGTTAGTAAGACTTTCATAAAAAGCAAAAAATAAATAAAAGTGTGAGACTGATAATGGCAGCCAGAGGAGAGAACAACGTCCAATTTACTTTCCCGCCCATAAATGAAATTTGTTTTTTGTAATTTGATACAAAGATGAAATAATACATACGTAAATACATGTAAATGTTCATGTTTTCTTCTTTTTTATTACAAAATATTTTAAAAACTTTCAAGGATTTAAGATACTGATGACTTAAGATACTGATGAAATGCCTCAGTCTTGTGAAAAGGATCCATTAGAGCTATCTTATCACAGATGTATAAATGTAGTTTATAATAAATGTATATATTTATATGTGACATCAATATATGATAATGTATATCATCAAAACTTTATGTATCTCTTTTTTCTGCCAAGCATCATTAGACACCACAGATGTTGGTTGTTTATTAGTAATTTTAAAGTATGGTCTTATCCTACATCCCTAAAACTAACTATTAAAGAAAACTATAGTAGTTTCTTGAGCTAAAAGTCTTGTTAAATGGTTTGAATAGTGAGGATTGTACCTTAAAATAGTCACCAGACCTTTACTACTAATGTTGTCACAACACAATTATTACATGCCTATTACACAATAATAACAAGCCTATTACAGGCTTTACAAAGAAATTAATAGCAATAAATCAAACAATTAGTGTCATTTAAACAAACTTATCTGTTGCTTGGTCACAATCCAATCACATCTTGTGTCTTGTCTGCTTCAGTCATCCGTAAGTTGCTCTTCTTAAGGTTCTTCTCAAATGATCTTGATGGGATATGAGATTGTCTTTTCAACCGAATGATCCACGTTAAAATTGATTTACGTGATGAGATGCAAAAACGAAACTCAATAACAGGAGGAAACACCCACATGCAAAATGAAAAGACAAAAATCCACTTCTGACTGTTGGTTTCCTCACCACAGAAAACACAACTTTAGATTTAGCGCTTGATTAGCACAATTTCAAGCAGTGGTTAAAAATGAAATTAATTTTGTGCATCATTGATTGATTGATTGTAGTAAAATTGCATGCATATCCTGTGTAATTCATACTTGTTTTACTTTAAGTAGCTTATCTATTCATGTTCTGTGTAAATTATGAGGTACGATCAGGTGCTATGAGGCCTCAGGTGCCGGATTTAAATAAAATTTCTCTTATCAATACGTACATAAAACACCTGCATATACACCTATAGTTATTGGATGTTTAAAACAATATATGTATAAAACTTGCGGAAATATATAGGAAATATAAACTTTATGCACGCGTACACCAGTGATGGGTGGTGAGGTTTGTGGCTGGTGAGGCACTAACTCTTTCCGTGTCAGATTTTCAAATATATGCACCCAATATATTTGCCAACTACCGATTGTGTTACATATATCATATCAGCATTCTTTCTATACACATGGCAGGCACATATTGAGCCAAGGAAGAAAATGTAAAATATATAGCTATTCAATGTGCCTTCCAAAAAAAACCCAGGGTGGATGCCACAGATAGCCTATACAAGCGACCAAGAATCACAGTGGATGCACCCATTCTTTCAATCAATCACTAACACACACACAAAGGATGCACACCGATCTTATCTTTACTTGTAAATTAAGTCTTGAAGTGACTTGAATTACTTAAAATGATCAAGTTATCTTTTGTCCTGTCTTTGAAGCAAGCCCTTTAGCTCCAGCATTGGTCATCCATTATTTGTTCACGTTATAATTGAAAGTCCGATATTGAGAAATGTTTGAGCTGAGATATTAAATCCATGATTTTTGCAGTCAGTCAGAGCAAAATATAAAATAACAAGCTGTAACTGAACAGGAAATATATCAAATACAGTGATTTTGCATATAACATGATTGAAATTGTTTGTTTCATACAGAAATTGAATTTATAGACAAATATTTATTTTATCATTAGTATACATCACATGATGGCAGGTAAGGATGATTTAAGGTGAGGTACTGCCTCTATGGTGCATACACATAGATCATGTGCTTATACGAGTATAGGTAGGTTTGTATGCATCAATTTTATATGTATGTGCATGTGTCAATGTAGGTGTTTATGCAGGGATAGAGTTTATATGTCTAAGCGAGTGTATGTGGGGTGGCGACGCAGTGGCACAGTCAGTAGTGCTGTCGCCTCACAGCACAGCTGGGACAGTTGGCATTTCTGTGAGGAATTTGCATGTTCTCCCTGCGATCGCGTGAGTTTTCTCTGGGTGCTCTAGATTCTCCCATAGTCCAAACACATGTTATATAGGTGAATTGGGTAGGCTAAATTGTCCGTAGTGTATGAGTGTGAATGAGTGTGTATGGATGTTTCCCAGAGATGGGTTGCGGCTGGAAGGGCATCCGCTGCAAAAAATTTGTGCTGGATAAGTTGGAGGTTCATTCCGCTGTGGCGACCACGGATTAATAAAGGGACTAAGCTGAAAAGAAATTGAATGAATGAATGTATGTGGGAGTATGCATCAAGTTTATGTGTATAAAGCCTACACAAGTTTCCAACCAACAGTACAGGTGTATATGCATGTATGTATTGATAAGCGAAGTTTTATTTAAACAAAGCTAGACATTGACACCCAAGGAAGAAAAAAAAACACATTTTCCACATTTTTTATGTTACAGCCTTGTAAAAAAAATTATTAAATTCATTTATTTCCTCAAAATTCTACACACAATGCCCCATAATGACAATGTGAAAAAAGATTTTTTGAAATTGTTGCAAATTCATTAAAAATAAAAAACTTGAAAAATCACATGTACATGAGTATTCATAGCCTTTGCCGTGAGGCTCTAAGTTAAGCTCAGGAACATTCTGTTTCCACTGATCATTCTTGAGATGTTTCAGCAGCTTAATTTGAGTTCACCAGTGATAAATTCAGTTGATTGGACATGATTTGAAAAGGTATACACCTGTCTATATAAGGTCCTAGTGCATGCCTAAGCACAAACCAAGAATGAAGACAAAAGGATTGTCTGTAGACATTCTAAACAGGATTGTCTCGAGGCACAAGGCTGGGGAAGGTTACAGAAAAATTTTGGCTGCTCCGAAAGTTCCAATGAGCACAGTGGCCTCCATCACCCATAATTGGAAGATGTTTGGAACCACCAGGACTCTTCCTAGAGTTGGCTGGCCAGTTGAGTGATCGGGGTAAAAGGGCCATAGTTAAGGAGGTGATCAATAACCCGATGGTCACTCTGTCTGAGCTCCAGGCGTTCTTCTGTGGAGAGAGGAGAACCTTACAGAAGGACAACTATTTGTGTAGAATTTTGATAAAGTAAATGAATTTAATCCATTTAGGAATAAGGCTGTAACCAGGACGGATACTGTTGTGGAAAAGTCAAAGTTTTCAAAAAATAAAGTCTGTAGGAAAAGCAGTTTATTGTTACAGCATCAGTAACAACAGAGACCAGTCATTCGAGTGTCTGACGAGTATGGTTAGCAAACAGTTTAAACACACTTTGTTTTAATGCTCTCCCCAAACTTACACATTAACACACCTCCATCATCTTCTCCACTTATGGGATTTTAAATCTATCAGGTGCCCACCACCAATAGAGTCTCAGGGTCTTCGGGGGTCTTACCATGTCCACTTAAGGTCTTTCCTTCCTATTTCAAATGTGATGACTCAGCCAAAAAAACAATGCTCAACAATATATCTTGTTCACGGTCAACTTTAAGTTCAGCTGAAGTTCACAGGTACTCATTGTGACTGAAATCACTCAAATAAGCAAATAATGAGAGTAATAAATTCATCAGAAATTCATCAAGACGCAATGAATTGCCCATCAATACTTACCAAAGGGCATGAGCTGCAAGGACTGAAAACTGTGGTGGTGGAGAGTGGGTAATCGCAAACTGAAGACCAAGGGGTACTTTCATTCATTTTTGAGGGGAGAAAAATGTGGAAAAAGTGAAGTGAAGTGCTATGAATACTTTCCGGATGCACTGTATGTAAGATACATAATACTTTGATATATCATCTTATCTCATCTCATATAATTTTCGTCCGCTTTTCCAGAGCCGGGTCACAGGGGCAGCAGTCTTCTCTCCTCAGACCTCCAGCTCCTCCGGGGGATCCTGAGGCGTTCCCAGGCCAGCCGAGAGACAGTCCCTCCAGCATGTCCTGGGTCTTCCCTTAGGCCTCCTCTTGGTGGGACATGCCTGGAACACCTCCCTAAGTATGCATCGGAAACAGATGCCCAAGCCACCTCAGCTGACTTCATTGGATATGGAGGAGCAGCGGCTCTACTCCGAGCTTCTCCCGGGGAGTTCCTAACCCTATCTATAAGGGTGCGCCCTGCCACCCTGTGCAGGAAACTCATTTCGGCTGCTTGTATCTGAGATCTTGTCCTTTCAGTCATGACGTCATGACCATAGGTGAGAGTAGGAGACCGGTAAATCGAGAGCTTTGCCTTTCGGCTCAGCTCCTTCTTTACGACAACAAACCGATACTGCACCAATCCGCCTGTCAATCTCATACCTGTCATCGTATGTGTGATATATCGTATATGTGATATGTGATATATCGTATGTTAGATTTATACAGTTGAAGTCAGAATTATTAGCCCTCCTGAATTATTAGCCCCTTGTATATTTTATCCCAATTTCTGTTTAACGGAGAGAATATATTTCTAAACAATAGTTTTAATAACTCATTTCTAATAACTGATTTATTTTAACTTTGCCATGATGACAGTAAATAACAACTTACTATATATTTTTCAAGATACTAGTATTCAGCTTAAAGTGCAATTTAAAGGCCTAACTAGGGTAATTTATTAGGCAAGTCATTGTATAACAGTGGTTATATATATATATATATATATATATATATATATATATATATATATATATATATATATATATATATATATATATATATATATATATCCAGTCACTTTCGGGTTGAGGGCGGCGTGATTGCTGTTTGCCTAGAGTGCCAGTTCAGCTTGCTCCGGCCCTGCGTGTGTTTAACGTCAAAGAAATTTGGATAAGACCAAGGATGCGCATTTAGAAGGAAAGTTTCAGTATAAAACAACTAATGTCGCTACACCAGGCTATCCTGCGTTACCCCCAGAATTTCATGCAATTTCGAGTGTTTAATTTTTAATCTTTAGACCTTAACTGAAGTTCAGCGGTTCACTCTTATTCAGCATATTTTCATTCAGGATGTTTTAATGGAATTTGATACCTCATGGCGAACAGAAAGAAAAACCTCTGCATTTCGGGACTTGCGTAATTCTTTAAGGTGATCAAAAATCGCTGCTTACAAGATACTCTTAATCAGTATTATCTTAATCATAAAAGCAGAGTATTGTAAATGTACTCAGTAAAAGTGGCAAAAGAAGTAGCAAGATGTCAAAGACAGCCCTATTCTCTGCCTTTAAGCTGCTTTCTATGAGCCCTCACATTTCATAAGTTTGATGTGTTTCTCCCCCCTACACGCAACTTTGGTAAAGCGTCTGCTACACGTTGCTGTCAGAATCCTCGCTTGTAAAATATAGCCATACTTTTCTTACTGAAGCTACGGTCACACCGGGCTTTGTGTGTGCGAAATTCTGTCTCACGCAGTCAAGTGATGCGATTTCGCAGGTCAGAGTTCACGAAGCTTGAACTTAAAGCTGCGGTCACACTGGGCTTTTCTTCCCATAGACTTCCATTCATACGCACGCGAATGCATCAGACCGGAAACGCAAGGTCATGCGTCAAGTTTCGCATGTTGCTGCGGTGCAAAGTTCAAGCTTGGTGAACTCTGACCTGCGAAAACGCATCACTTGACTGCGTGAGACCAATCGAGGATCAAAACAGAACCTCTCTGGACAGAAATTTAAAACATGGAGCAATCGCTCGCTTTTTTAATGTCTAATCATCTTGTTTAATACCGCCCCTTTTCGCAGCGCCGCACGACAGAATTTCGCACACACAAAGCCCAGTGTGACCGTAGCTTCAGCCATACAGTTTTGCTCCAACCCAAATCAAACACAGCTGATCCACCTAATCAAGGAGTTAAAAACTACTAGAGCCTATTAAGCAGGTGTGAGTTGGAGATGGTTGAATTTAAACTTTGCAGACATGTGGCCTTCCAGGAATTGAGTTTTAGACCATTGCTTAAGGAACAAATGAGAGGGAACTTTCTGCGTGACAAATTTATGGGAAAAAAAATTATGAAATGAACACACTGCTTGTGTGGTTTCAACGAGGCGGCATATTGTGACAAAGTTTTCAACTGAATCATTACAAATACACATTTAAATACAATCAGAAAAATTTGACCAAACATTTTAGAGAGGGCCTCTTCTTTGATTACTGTTTTTAAATAGTCAAAGTAGTGTTTTGTACTAAGTAGTAGTAATTTTCAGATAATGTGTTCAAATAATCATTATGTTTGAATTAAATATATAAACTGACACTTTTTATTAAAGGTGTCTAAAAATATGGACAAGAGAAGTAATCAAAACAGCATAGGACCATGAGTAAATAAGAGAATTGTCAGATTGGCTGATGCAGCACATAAATTTAATATTTATCATGAGCTTTAAAAAAGAATGACCAAAAAACTGTGAAATAACATGATTTACTGCTTACTTAAAAAGGTAAATGAAGTATTAACAAAAAACAAAGCAAGACTGAAACTTTCCCACCAACGAAATGAATGTTGTCTGCATGCTCATCATGCTGTTCTGACTGGCCCTGCTAGGATGTGGTGTGTGACTTCAACAATACCGCAGATCACAGAGACTTGACTATAGAAGAAGACTATCAGAATGAAGGTGCAAAGCATTGTGCTTTTACTTTTAAAATGAAAAGATGTGGAGATGCCTTTTTTAACAAGCTGTTTTCTATCCATAGATAGACACACAAACCCACAGATTAATTTCATTTTATTAAAAGACAATAATTTGGATCGAAAAAACGAGCTGTGAAACGTGCCAAATTCAGCAGTTAGAAATAACTTCTGATGCTTCGCCTTTTGCTTCTTTTGCTGTGGCTTTTCTCTTTTTTCTGAAAATGAATGCAGAAAGAAACAAAGTGAATTCACAAACTGAACTAGGACCACCATTATAATAATATCAGGTATATATTCTATCAAACACTTTGTAATTACACATTTACAAGGTGCTGAAAATCAGTGTTTCTTTCAGTTATTTGTATTAAAAGGTTGTAGTAAACAATGCAAAAAAAATTTTGTATCTTTTTCTATTTTTTTTTTTGTTCTTTTTTCTATTCTGTAAATCCCCTGTATACAGCTCATACAGAACTGGTGTGAGACCATTTTGAACAAAATGAAGTTTAATTACCATTAAACAAAGCTTGCCGTTGTGAACTTTCTAGAAAAGTATGTTATTAAAAATTAATGGTAAATAACTTATATGAAATATTACATTTTTAACCACTGAGCAAAGAATTAAATTGGACTTCACTGTGAGTATATCAAGGCCTTGAGGAAAAAACAACCTCTTTCCATCATCTACACTGTGATTCAGAACAAACCTTTTTCCCTTGCCAAGCTTCCTGTCAAAGAGCATGCGTGGAGTCGTGCGAATAGTGGCCCGTCTGGGTGGTTTTGTCACAAGCTGGTGCTTCAATTTGCTGTGTGGAGAAAAATTTGAGATCTTACATGGCGAAATATTATGCTACATAAGCATTTTACAAATCACAATACCAACAAATAATAGTAATGAAAGAGGAAACTAGTCTCATCGAAAGTACTGTGCTTAAAGTTTTTTGAGAATTAAGAAAAACTATTTTGAACACTACTAGTTAAAATCCGTTTGAGTAAACTGATGACATTTCAAACTCCAAATTTCATTAAAATGCTTTTAGAATGTAAAATTATATAAAAAAACATGCCATGCTTGTATTCAATTTTGAGTAACACAACACCACTGTTGTTACCACATTTCAGAAATCAATAGTTGCGTACTTATTTGCTCTGTTTTTTCAATTGCTTTATTTATATTATCTTCTCTTCAACTTCTTATTTTATCATCTTTGTAATGTAAACAAAAGCCATGGTGTGCTATCTGATTCCTTTATTGAATACCACAATAAGAAGATTCAAACACAGAAATCAATATTTGCAAGAAAAATCCTGACTTACAAATCACAACAATTAAAAAACTTTTGCTATTTTATTTCAAAAAACTCTAAAATGGCAATATTTATCTTTTGTATTTGGAAGAAATGTTTTCAGACCTTTACAGGACAAAACAAGCATTACTCCATACCTAATAAATAGCAAATCTATATAAACTGTTATCTATATAAAAGTTTCATGTGGTGAGTACCTTTTGATTTTCTTGAACCCGATCATGTAGTCAGGAACAGGACATCCAGCCTTCTTTATGACCGTAGCAATGCTGATCCATAAAAAATGTGAAAAAGGTTCATGCCATAATTAGCTATAAAAAAGGCAATTCTCCACAAGATATCTTGATTTTGTAAAGTAAGTAAATTACCTGCGCAGGAGAGGTTTGTCGTCCTCAGTGAAGAAAGTTACGGCCTTCCCTTTGTGTCCTGCTCTTCCTGTTCGGCCTGGAGGAAACAAAGCACCAACATGTTTCGAATAAACACACACAACATGAAGGGATACTTTCTCCTCTGCTAGCGGACCCACCGATGCGATGGATGTACTCCACAGCTGAAGTAGGAAAGTCATAGTTGATAACCAGATTGATGCCCTTGAAGTCGATGCCTCGAGCCAGAAGAGCAGTGCAGATCAACACCCAGATCTTTCCTGAGCGGAAACTGCTCACCACATTATCCCTCTAAAGAGAGAGAAAGACCAGTTAAACACCTACAAAAACAGTTGTGCTACAGTACAGTATGCATTTATTTCCATTTCCACTGTCAATGGTACCACTTTTTTGGCACCCTTTCCTAGGGGTGTCATGCAACAAGCCAGAGCAATGACAACACAGGAAGCTGCATTTTTAAAAAAACATAACCACAACACCATATTAACAATAACACAATGAAAGCCCGGAGCAATGAACCATGCTCAAACAAAACAAGTTGTCTATTTGTGAGAAACAGCCACATGGCAAAAGGCAAAAACAGAAAGTGCTGTATGTCTACAAACATGTTATCAATTCCTCTCTCTATTTGTGCACGCTTGCTGCTCATCTACTTATGAAATAAGGAATGTGAGTGTGCAAAAGCATTCTTTGAGCGAGATTGATGTCAAAAGCACTTGTGGTACACCACAAGTAAACGTGAAGATTACGCGACATGATTACAATCATCAGCAGATTGATGTGGCATTAAGACAACATGTCTCTTTCAGTCATTGTGGTGTTCACACTATGCTACGTAAATGATCTACAATAGGGGGTTACACACTACACCATGTGACAATATATAGGTGCTGCAATTGAAAATTCCGTGATTATTACGCTGGAATGAGAGTATAGTTCCCAGACATATTGGCCTAAATAACAGCAACTTTTCATTTATTGTTGGTTTTAGCACACAATGTAACTACAGAAATGTCAAGCTTCAAATAGGAAAAGTATTAAAACTCTTAGGTCATTTTAAAGCAAGATGCTAATGGTCTAATCAAATTCAATGATGTATGCTAAGCTAAGCTAAAAGTTCCCCTGCCAGATTCATAGATTTGGATTTTAAAAAAATGGTAAAACTGGCTGTTTAACTCGAGAGTTGTAAAATGAACCTTCCAAAAATGTGGAGTGTTCCATTAGCAACACTGTGCTACTTTTATTGCTTATGGTTCCCCCTGGAGGTTATTGTTTGATTTTAAACTTGCCGCATTCGCCGTTGTGATATTCTTTAAAATGACAGGGGGCGGTCAAAAGAAACTGACTGTAAAATCAGATGGGTAAACAGAGAAGTAGGATAATAGAATTAATATTATTCAATAATTTTAACTAATTATTTTTAATGTTTTTATAAATTATTTTAATGATTATAAGGATTTTATATAACCATTTAAGTTTTTTTTTAATCAAACTTTGATGCATCACTTGCTTTTGTTCATATTTCGGACAGTTCTACAGATTATAATTTATTAAAATATTAATAACAAGAGAGTATGGGTTGCTCTACAAATATATTTTTTTATTATGGCAAGAATAAAAGCAAAAAAAAAGTACACTTACTAAAATACAGATGTTTTTTTTAGATTTAGCCCACTCCAAGATTCACAGGTGACCGTCTGGCTAGTTTGTCCTCTTATGCTAAAAAGGCAATAATGGTTCGACATTCCTGACCATTTTCACCAATAAAGCAACAGTATATTGTACACCGACAGGTTCAAATATTCCTTTCAAGTTATCAAAGAAATAATTTGTTTCTTGATTATAGTTTTGTAACTATTAAACTGGTTTAAAATCAAAAGTGTAAAACCTATAAATGGTGGAAAAATATATTTCTATTACTGTGTACCTGGGTCTCCACTTTTGCCATGGCCTCTATTGGCTTTAACAAACTTATCCCTCAGGTTTTTCCAAACTTTTTAACAAAAACTTTCCATCGTTTCCCACAGCTGTTGCAATTTTTAGCCAAGAATTATTGATCATCTGGTTATCTCTATGATCACGAATCATAAAGATGTCTGTACAGTCGTACTGTTTCAGACAAAATCTCTTCAAAGTGTTTCATATTCAACTCAAATCAAACACAGCGCCGCGTACACTGCTCGCTTGAGTCTCAAAAAAACCATGCCCTTCGCCAGCCGAAATCATGTCGCATGCCCCCAAAGCGAACCTCTGCAAACTCTGCGATAACGTCACATTCGCTGCACGCACTCAAGCAAACACATCGAGTATAAACCAGGCTTTACCAGTGTTGTGATTTTGTTGCTGTATATGGTCTTCCGTGAGCAAACATGTGAGTTTGCTGACTAAGCTCATGCAACCGAAGAAAGCAGAAACCTCATTTGGAAATTAATGTCTACTGACCAGGTAAAGTAGCCCGAGCTACACAATGTCCTAATAGAGACCACTCTCTCTCTGGTTTCTTTGCTGGCTCTGCCATTGCATTGGTTTTGAGACTTCCATATTACGTAGATTGTATCATCTTATAATTAGCTGTTGAATAATTCCACCTAGGCTATGACCATAATATGTGCTATATGCCTTAAAGCATAAGTGGCAAAGCAGTGAGGGTGGATAAGAATAACCCTGTGTATCTTGGGTCTCTGGATAATGTGGGGCTGTCTTGGCTGACACGTCTATACAATATCGCATGAAGGTCTGGTACAGTACCTCTGGACTGTAGATCTGGGACTGGGTGGTGGTTCCCATTTTTAAGAAGGGGGACCGGAGGGTGTGCTCCAACTATAAGGGGAAAATCACACTTCTCAGCCTCCCTGGGAAAGTCTATGTCAGAGTACTGGAGAGGAGGATTCAGCCGATGGTTGAACCTAGGATTCAGGAGGAACAATGCGGTTTTCGTCCAGGCCGTGGTACACTAGACCAGCTCTATACCCTCAACAGGGTGCTCGAGGGTTCATGGGAGTATGGCCAACCAGTCCACATAGATTTTGTGGACTTGGAGAAGGTATTGGACTATGTCCCTCGTGGCATTTTGTGGAGGGTGCTCTGGAAGTATGGGGTCAGAGGTGCTGTTAAGGGCCATCTCGTCCCTGTGTGAACAGAGTAGGACTTTGGTTTGCATTGCCAGCAATAAGTCAAACTTGTTTCCAGTGCATGTTGGACTCCGGCAGGGCTGCCCTTTGTCACCAATTCTGTTCATAATTTTTATGGACAGAATTTCAAGGCGCAGACTTGGGCTGGAGGGGGTCCGGTTCGGGGACCACAGGAACTCATCTCTGTTATTCTGGCTTAATCGAACATGGACCTTCAGCATGCACTGGGGCAGTTTGCTGCAGAATGTGACACGGCTAGGATGAGAATCAGCACCTTCAAATCTGAGGCCATGGTGTTCCGCCGGAAAAAGGTGGTTTGCAATCTCCAGGTTGGAGAAAAGTCCTTACCCCAGGTGAAGGAGTTCAAGTATCGTGAGCTTTTGTTCACAAGTGAGGGAAGGATGGAATGTGAGATTGACAGACGGATTAGTGCAGTGGCTGCAGTAATATGGTCAATGTACCGGTCTGTTGTGGGAGCTGAGTCGGAAGACAAAGCTCTTGATTTACCGGTCAATCTATGTTCCTACTCTCACCTATGGTCATGAGCTTTCGGTCATGACCGAAAGGACGAGGTCTTATATACAAGCAGCTGAAACGAGTTTCCTTTGTAGGGTGGCAGGGCGCACCCTTATAGATAGGGTGAGGAGCTCTGTCACCCTGGAGGAGCTCGGAGTATAGCCGCTGCTCCTCCACATCTAGAGAAGTCAGCTGAGGTGGCTCAGGCATCTGTTTCGGATGCCTCCAGGAAGCTTACCTAGGGAGGTGTTCCAGGCATGTCCCACTGGGAGGAGGCCTCGGAGAAGACCCAGTACACGCTGGAGGGACTATGTCTCTCGGCTGGCCTGGGAACACTAGAGGAAGTGTCTGGGGAGAGGGAAGTCTCGGGTTCTTTCCTAAGACTGCTGACCCGGCCCCGGAAAAGCAGTTGAAAATGAATGAATGATGCCTTAAAGCAGATCTCACTGTTCTGCTAATAGACGTTCCTATAAATGAATATAAATCCACTGGCAGTGGATAGGCATGGTTTTAAGTAATGATCTAAACACCTAGTTGCAAGTGTGGTTGAGGTGACACAATTGTGGCACTGGCAATTCATCTAGCTTTTTGTTTGTTTTGTATATCAATTTAATGCTTATTGAATGAATGTAATGGTTATTCAACATATGAACGAATTTGATATTGTCCAGGTATTTTTCCTTTTCCATAAAAACAATACTTCGTTGTTCAATCACTCAACTTAATTGTACATTGACATGGTTTTCATAAAAAGATTATTTAACATTGATAAATATTTACATTTTGAATCTAAATAACATATGTTGATGCATCATCATCTTGCACAAGCACAACAGACAGACACAAACTGATAGACAGACATAAACTATTAGACAGAGACATAAACTAATAGACAACACAAACTGATAGACAGACAGACAGACAAACTGATAGACAGACAGACAAACAGATAGACAAAGAGATATACAGACAGATAAATAGACAGACACTAACAGGTATGAACAGACAGAGAAAATGGATTATTCATGTGATTATTAAATGTTAATAAGCCTGTGTTGGACAAACCTGTTGTTGTGTGCGATCTGCATGGATCACATCCACGTTTATGCCCTCATACACCAGCTCATGGTACAGCTCTCTGGCTCGATCAATCGACTGAACAAACACCAACACAGGCGGCAGAAACCCCTGAAAACAAATGATGTGCAATTATGACACAGAAAGCCAAACCCACACTTCTCCTTTTGAAGTGTCTGAATGATAATATTCAAGATTTTTAATAATTTGCTGAGGCAAGAACTGACATCATATCAGTTAAAGAAAGACCTACACTGACCTGCTTTATGAGGTTTCTCATGGCGAGGATTTTTCCATTTTCTGAACCCACAAACAGCAGCTGCTGCTCCACAGTTTCAGCTGCAGAGTTCCTGTGGATGGAGAGTCAGTCATGCATGTCTCTTCAATTATTCATTAAAGCAATAAGCGAAGATAGAAACGCATTACAGTTAATTTATTATTTACACTGAATTCTAAAAAATACACAAAGATTTGTTTAATTAACTTTTTTAATAACTTCGTTTTGCATTTTTATCACACTTGTGTTTTTACAATGAAATAAATGCCATTTGACAACATATTCTAAAATAAAGAAACAGAAAAGCAAATTGTCATCTTAAAAAAAATTTACTTCAAGAGGTGATGGCAAGATATAAAATGGCAAATGGCAAGATATAAAAAGATGCGTTTCAATACCTGGCTCCAATGCTGACACTGACAAGGTTGTCCAGGTTCAGTCTGCACCATCGCTCGACATCTGTTGCAAACGTGGCGCTGAAGAGAACCCTGCGGATATTGGGAGAAGAGCAGGCCAGGAAGATGGTGGCAAGCTGCTCTCTGAACCCAGTCTTTCCATCCTCAAAGAGCTTATCAGACTCATCCACCACCAGCCACTCCACACTACCCACAGACAGAACATACAGATATTACACACTGATATCAACATATTACAGACAGAGCATACTGATGAGGAAAAATCTACATGCATAATTCACACTTTTTCATGATGATGATGAACAGGTTTTTTTTTACCCTAAATTAGAGAGCTTTTGCAAATCACTCACCTACTTAAGTTGATAGCAGGAGGGTCTTGATTAAGTAAATATATCAATCTGTTAGGAGTCGTCACCAGTATATCTGGAAAACAAAGGTGTAAAGTTAAGTGAGTAACTACAACAGCAGTTTTTGGTCCATAAAACTTGTAAACAAACCTCAGCAACCCAATTAAAGTAAAAATGATAAAGACTGTTCATAAGAACAAAGAAGCTGATTTTTATTGTTTACTCATGTTCACCTTAGAATCCACTGCCCTCCAGACTTATTGTAATTTTTTATAAAAATTACTTTGTAGTTTTCCAGAATTGAGTTTTGCAATTTTTTTATTGACACTCCATGTAAAAACTTTTGAAAAAAAAAATTTTGAAAAACTGCCATGCTAAGGAAGAGGTGGAGTAAGTCCTCTTAGTATTTGCTGAAATCAAAATGATATTTAACAGAAAAGTTTTGTTTCCATTGCTTGTGTTATTGATTTCAAAAGAACATGGCTAGTTTTCATCTAAGGCATGGTATTTTGCAAACACTTTCATATATTATACACACATATACACACATACAAACATATGTATGCATTTATGCAAGTAAGGCAGTACTTCATACATTGGAAATAAAACATGATTTTGTATTATTTGGATTTATCATGATATTATACATTTTTCATTGTTTAGTATATTTAGAACAGCCTAATATTTTTTACTAAGTGTTGTATCTGTTGAACATGTAATTGTGTTATGATTTAATGTTTTTCCCATTGATTGTCACTACGTTCATCATACATTGTAAGACCATTTGATCTTTGATAATATAAAGAGCGACACATTAGTGTTGTTTAGGCTGTCTTATGAAGAGCTTTTACATTTGTTTTAAAAAATCTTAAGGGCTCGTGGCCACCCTGAATTAAAAAGAGGTCATAAACGGGTTAAAAAACAGTTATAGAATAACCAGGTAAAAACCAGGTGGAAACATAACACACCAAAATAACACACATACCAAATTTCTTTGCAGACTTGGGCCCATATTTTTTCACAGCTTCAACTCCTTTATTGATCATGTGAACTCTGAAACCCACTCCTTCTGACAGCTTGAGCAGCTCTCTGTGAGTCTGTAGACACACAAACACACAGTCAGCCAATATGTTCACACAGTTGTCAGCGTGTGTATGGTTTGATGAGGTGTGCTGGACGTTCACCTGTGTGGCGAGCTCTCTGGTGGGGGAGATGATGAGGGCTCTGAAACCTTTATTGAGGGGCTGACGAAGGTGGGCAAGCAGTGGCAGACAGAAGGCCATGGTCTTCCCGGAGCCTGTAGGAGCACACGCCAGGATCTCTCTTTTCTGAAATAAACACATTGATGCAGAGCATTTAGGATCAAGAAAGCAAATTGATTTAGTTGTGATGCAACTGAAATCTGTCCTACATGCATCATGAGTGGAACAGCCTGCATCTGAATGGGTGTCGGAGTTTGGAAACCCGCGGCCTTGATGTTGTGTATGATTCGTGGGTCCAGATCATACTCTTTCTGCAGCTCCTCAAAAGTGGAAACGGGATCTGGGATGTCTGTTCCGTGCACATTAATCCGGTTCTGATGCCGTATTCGATTCACCTAAAACACATTTATTTTATTTAGTTTTCATTTAATTTAAAAAAATCTACAGAAGTGAGCACAGATCCTATTGTTAACACTCACTACTGGTTAATAATTAACATTACAGTGCTCTCTGGAATACTTGATTCTGATTGGTAAATCACAGAATTCCAAAGTAAGCTATGCCAGATAACAACCGCTGAAACTAATACCACAGGCTCATCTGTGTACTATATATCATCTTGGCTATTAGTCAATACATTCATAACCATATTTATATGCTTATTTTTTGTTTTTTGCTGGTGTGGGCTGCTTTCATCTGTTTTTGTTTTCTGAAACTTATAAATTATTACAAATCAGATAAATGCTTTGTGAAAATTAATATAAACAATTAGGCTATATTGCAAGCTAACATTAGCTGGCTAGTTAATTAACATAGAAAGAAAGTTAATGTTTGATTAAACATCCGCAAATAGCTTAGCAATCTTCCTTTATTATAATACAACATATTATTTAGCTGGTTTAGATTAATGTGTTTGCCTTCAGTGCAAAATAACTTTCTTGGATATGTAATTCTGTAATAAAAAAAATCAATGCTTGTTTCATAAATTTGGTGATAATAAAAAAAATTCTGTCTTATATTTTAGTACTGAAAACAGTTTAACCTTACTTTTTACAAGGCAGTGTACTATGAATTATCTTGACAGTTCCATATTTATATGTTTACAGGGACTACACTGCCAGCCATTGAGGACATCCAGAAGAAACACTGTCTGCGCCGAGCACGCAGTATTCTTAAGGACACCTCTCACCCTGCTCACAGACTGTTTTCTCTCCTGCCTTCCGGCAGGCGCTTCAGGCTCCCCCGGACAAAAACCAGCAGACTGAGGAACAGCTTTTTCCCCAGAGCTGTCTTCCTTTTGAACTCTGCCCCTCACTGACTCTTTTGCCCCCCAATACACCCCCCACACTCCTCTAACTTATACTCCTCACAATCACTGCACTATTTAACATTTGCACATTTAAAGTTTGCACATATTCATTCATTGCACTGATTCACTTATTTGAACTGTACATACCCACTGCACATGGACATTTGTAATTATGTTTATCTGTCTGCACACTTCTGCTATTAATAGCATCCTGTACATATATTCATTTATTGTAATCTGTTATAATTTTTCTATAACTGCACTTTATAACTTATACCTGTATCCTGCACTTGCTGCTATTGCACTGCTGGTTAGACCGAAACTGCATTTCGTTGCCTTGTACTTGTACATGTGTAATGACAATAAAGTTGAATCTAATCTAATCTAAAAAAAAAAAAAAATGTTTGGTGCCATCTTGTGACAATAATAATAATAATAATAATAATAATAATAATAATAATAAAAGTAGTAAGTTATTAAAGAGATACTAAATTATTACAGAGTAAATTAGAGCTCAGATCAACCATTTGTGTGTAATTATTTGTTTTTGTAGCAAGTAGCCATGTAATAAAAGAGATCATGTACATCTAGGTGGTTGTTTTTGCAGAATAAACCCTTTTACAAAAAAAAAAAAAATGGTATGATGCAAACAGCAAAACGTCAGCAAAAATTGATAATGGGTGTTTTAGATTTATTGTGTCTAAAAAATAAAAGATAGTTTAGTGATATTGGTTGCACTGATGGGCCTACAAACAAAATTCTCCTTATGGCTCCTGAAGGTTTGGGTCGGCCCTGTCATAACTGGTTAGTTTTGTTCAGGACTTGTAATGAAAAAATTAAAATTGTCATAATTTACTCACCTTTATCCTTATTTGAGTTTCTTTCTTCTGTTAAACCTAAAAGAAGATAATTTGAACAATGCTGGTTGCTAGCACCCAATGATTTCAATAGTACTTTTTTCCCACTAAAGAAGTTGATGTGTGCCAGCAAGCAGCATTCTTTAAAAATATCTTTGTTTGTGTTCAAGAAAAGAAAGAAACTCATAGAGGTTTAAAACCACATGAGGGAGAGTAAATAATTAGGACATTTTTGGGTGAACTATCCCTTAACAGACATTTAAAATATTCCTATTGAAAAAAATGAATGTGAAATATTCTCTGCACATAAACACTCACTTCATACCTTCTCATTATGAAGCTGCTTTAGCCTTTTTAAAGAAGGCTTGTCTTTCGACTCTTGCTTTGGCTCTTTCATCTTGTTTTGCAAAGACATCCATTGGATCCCTTCTCCGTCTCTTGTCTCAGGCTCTGCATTTGTTTCACAACAGAATGGAGAAAGAGGGGTTTGAAATAAAACCCTAACATAAAAATATATTTGAAGAGCTTGAAAGACGCTTTACCTTCAGATTTTCTCTTGGCTCCTTTCTTTTTCTTTCGAGCAGCTTTCACTGACTCTGTAGCCTGTTTCTGCTCTTCACCACTCGCTTCTCTCTCTTCTTCAGCATCATCTTCATTTGGTCTGGAATCCAGAAATGTGTCCTCTTGTTTTTCTCTGCCAAAAAAGCTTATTCCGGCCAGCTGATCTGAGCTGTCCTTGCTCTGAGACTTTCCTAGCTTCGAGGAGAATTACATAAGAATTAGCAGTGATTAAATGAGCATGTAGTTATTTACAATTATAATTAAATAGCATCCCATAAACAAACACATTGTTTAAAGGGATAATTCATGTTTACAAAAAATGTAAATAGCTGTCATTGTTTACTCACCTTTACTTGTGTTCCAAACCTTTATGAGTTTCTTTCTTCTGTTAAACACAAAAGCAGAGACTTTGACGAAAGCTGAAAACCTGTAACCATTGACTCCCATAGTATGTTTTTCTTACTGTTAAAGTAAATGGTTTTCAGCTCCCTTCAAAATATCTTCTTTAGTGTTCAATAAAATATAGAAGCTCGTAAAGGTTTGAAACCACTTAAAAGTGCGTAAATAATGAGTAAATTCAGATTGTTGTGTAAACTATACCTTTAAAATCCCAAATTACATGACATATGATGTACAACGCAGACGTAATTGTAAAATTTAAAACGTGTAAAACGCCTAATAGTATTTATAATAATAATATTATATTTACGAACACTCTTTTTGCGCTACTTGGCTTTATTTGCATTAGCATTAGCATTCCCATGGACACTCAATGGGAAATGAAAACACATGTTAGCCATGTGGGAGCATTTCAGGTTGAAAACTACGCATTCCTTTGTATTTACAAAACAACAGCCTAACAGATGTTAGCTCTGTTGTGTACTTTACACCAAACCTACCTTAAATCGCTCTGCATCTTTTGCAAACCTTTTTAAATCAAACTTTGCTCCTGACCCAAGCTTTCTAAACAAGTCAAAGGCGTCCATTGATGCTGCGTACAGACGTGACTAGTCGATAGCGTTTTCATCATTAACGCGCATTCGGCGTTTGATTATTTCGCCTCGTTTTTTTTCATTTGTCGGTCGTTCACAAGAGAGCGCTGTTTCCTTTTTAATAAACACCCAGGCCAGAAGGTGTTTATAAGTCATTTAAAGTTTTTTTTTCTTTTCTTATACTCTAATAATACATTCGTGTAACATCAATCATTATACTACGGCTATTACTACTACTACTACTACTACTACTACTACACTACTAATATATATATATATATATATATATATATAAGATAATGAATGAATGAAATTATAATATGGTACATTTGTGGATTTTTACTGTTATAATAGTGTGCAAGCGTATGCATAAACTTTCTTTTGGGATATATTTCAATATTTTGTAATAAATCAATAAACTGAAACATTGAAATTATTTATCAATTAATTGATTTTAATTCTCTTAAGCTAAAATATAAATTGATTATAGTTTAATTTAATTCAATTCATCTTTATTTCTATAGCGCTTTTACAATTTAGACAAAGCAGCCTAATACAGAAGTTCTAAATTGAAACTGTGTCAGTCCAGTTTTCAGAGTTGAAGTTCAGTTTAGTTCAGTTCAGTGTGGTTTAATTTTCACTACTGAAAGTCCAAACACTGAAGAGGAAATTCATCAATGCGCAACTCCACAAGTCTCAAACCACCTTTGGCGACAGTGGCAAGGAACAAAACTTCACTAATTGACAAAACTGAAGAAAAAACCTTGTGAGAAACCAGGCTCATTACCCCTCTGGCCAAACTTCTTGCGCAGAGCTGCAGTCTATGCACTGGATGCTGGAGAACACTAGACATCCATTGTGGAGAACTGCAGGTGTGAGTTTGTCACTGGCGGGTGTTTAGGCTGGCTCACAAGATCAATGCGGAAACTTGTCTGTCACTGGGGTCTTTCAGGAATCAGTCTCATACTCTTCACTCTTCCATGACCACCACAGCATTTGCTCAGGATACGGCCTGGTCCAAGATTATGGAGACCTCTAAGTTGGCATCTTCTCTTCACAGGACTTGAATAGGCTAAATTAATAGCTAAATATATATAAAATAAATATTTTAGGAGAATGATTTTCAATAAGCTGTCATAAAATGGAGGGCTAGATTTGGTTACCAAAAAAAAAAAAAAAAAGGACCTACAAAGAATGTTCTCCCTCATTTTGGCTCCAAAAGTGTTATTATATGGGAACTTTGAAAAACTTTCTCTGTTTGCTGGGTTAACATAACCAGCAAACAAACAAAACAGTTTTTTTTTTTATCACAAAATTGTGTATTTTATTGATTCCATAAATGAAGCGAGTGAAGGAGTGAAAGCCAGAGAGAGTTTACACACTGCATTCCAGAGCCATAGATCATTAACAGAAATAAAAGTCTTCCTATGACAGAAGGAAATTAAGCTTTCAGTCACATGAGAAAACTTCTCTGTATAGTCCTTACTGAGTGCACACACAGAAGCAGAAATTAAATTACGCAATAGTACTGTATGAATTAATCCAGCAAATGCACATGTATCTGTACACAATTAAATAATAATTAGAAAGTATCAAAGTTTATCTGAGAGTAATCAGATTAAACTACATAGCCTTTGTCACAGGTAGAGTATTACATATATGGAGCTATGGGTTTACAGGATGTGCACATGCTAGATATGGGTTTTACTTCTGCTTTTTTTCTCCATCGGATTAACTACTTTACTTCCTGTTACAGCATAACACAATACTGTGGGAGTTTGGGAGAATGGGTTTCATTTCTGTGTATGAAGCCGTGCGGCTGGAGGCACATTGTAAGTGTTCTGTTCTAATATTTTCTGTTCTGTTCTGTTATATTCTGTTCTGTTTAAGTGTGAATGAATGAAAACATAGATTTTTTTTAGACTAAAATGATTATTAGATGTTAAATATATGCCAAGTGGCTACATATTTATCACACATTGTAATTCTCCTAAATTTGAGATCTTCTGATTTATTTATCAAATATTTTTTATATTTTATTCATTAATATTATTTTATTTTCTTGCCAACTGCTTATTTTGGGCACTATCCATGCTGTACAAATGTCAAAAACAACACGATTCTGCTGCTCGTGTTCATGTCGCTGGAATGAAGTATTTCAGGTTGCGCTATAAGATTCTTTGTTATACTTGTGACAAGAATAGTTTGTTTCATCATTGTACAGTAATCATGATAACAACAACCTTTTGATGTATTTTAATAGCATCATATGTTTATATATGGTTAAGGTTTATTCATTGATTTCACATAATTATTTAAATATTAGTTCCGGTTTCCCCTCACAGTCCAAAGACATGCGCTATAGGTGAATTGAAATAACTAAATTGGCCGTGGTGTATGTGTGTAAATGAGTATGTATGGGTGTTACTCAATATTGGGTTGCAGATGGTAGAGCATCCGCTGTGTAAAACATATACTGGATAAGTTGGCAGTTCATTCCGCTGTGGTGACCCCTGATGAATAAAGGGACTAAGCTGAGGAAAAATGAATGAATGAATTTAATTAGCACCTTTTACATTTTATTTTGAGTTTGTTTTACATTTTATATATTTTGTATTTATTTTGACTTGGTACAACTAAATAATTTGTTTTATTATATTTGTTGTAGGAAAAAGCTGCTAGAAGGCTGGGTGAAAGGCTTGTATTTAAAAAACATGTAAAGACTTTACCAAGGCAAATCTATTTGAAGAGAAATGAAAAGGAAATCAAGAGAAAGCATGGGATCGCTACAACAAATTACATTTTGTATCGCCATCTGTGCTTTGGTTTCACCTTGCAGCACATTTTCCTTAACGAATTGTACAATCAGCAGTTCCCAAAAAGACATCAAGACACAGCCAAAAGTGCTTTGCTACAAAATGAATTTCTTCACAATTCCACGGGTGCCCAACAATACCTGGATTTTAGACATCTCCTTTAATTCTTTTGCACAGATCCAGATTGGAGACCTTAACATTTTATTAAACTTACAGTACTTGAACGCATCCAACAACAAGATCTCTAAGATTCAAGATGGTGCATTTGACAATCTTATTAACTTAACTGATCTAAATCTGGCCAGCAACAGATTGAATGGAGTGCCAAACGGTATGTTGCAAGGCCTAACCAACCTACTGGTGCTACGACTGGATCGCAATTATATCAGTGTCATCCAAGAGTCAGCTTTCAGCACACTTCACAGTTTACAAGTGTTAAACCTATCCAAAAACCACCTCCGTCATATAGACAACGTCAAGCCGGTTCTTGCATCGCTATATTTAGAGGAACTGTACATCGGAAGCAACTATTTTAATGTTTTTAACTCCTCTGAATTGTCAACAAACCCCTTGTCATTAAAAAGGCTTGATTTGTCCAACAACCGTTTCACAGCATTTCAGCTCACAAACAATATATTTCCAACTCTCAATCACCTGGATTTATCCTACTGCGGTCATAATGGAACCATGGCATGGAATGTCACAGAAAAGTCATACTTGGCTTCAGTGAAAACACTGTACTTCATGAATGTAAACATGTCACTTCAGACTGCTGATAATGTGCTTCAGAGCTTCAACAACACACTAAATAAAATCAGACTTAATGGAAACATTCGGTTGAACAAGACTAGCCTTCTGCTTAGCGCATGTTCTCCGATGCTAAGAGTGTTGCGGCTAATTGCAACCAAAATAAAACACCTCACCAACCACATGTTTGATCCCTGTTCTGAGCTGAGCGAATTAGATTTAGGAGGTAATGAAATATCCAATTTATCCCAGAGTATGTTCAGAGGATTCAAGCAACTGAAAAAACTGCAACTGCAAATCAATAAACTGACCCGAATTACAAACTCCTTTCAAATTCTCACCAGTCTGGAGTTCATTGATCTCAGTAGAAACAACATCCACAAGCTCTCCTGTGATGACTTTGCCAATTTAACACAGGTGCAAACACTGTACTTGTACAGTAACAAAATCTCATCCATTAGATCATGTTTGTTCAAGGACCTCAAGAGTCTTGAAGTACTCAGGCTTGGAACTAATAATCTGTTGAAGATCGATGATGCTTTCAGCAACGGGCCATATTTTCTAAAGGAACTGCAGCTTAGTTATAATAAGCTAAGCCTAATCAAAAATCACACTTTTGGAAATCTGCCACAGCTAAACAATTTGTCTTTAGAAGACAATCAGATTTCAGAGATCGAAGGCTATGCATTCGGAGGACTGGAGAACCTGACCTCTCTATTTCTGTCATCAAACAAAATAACAGGGAAGACATTAACTACACACCCAAATGTGTTCTCGGGCATGCCCAACCTCCAAAACCTCGAATTGTTTGCCAACAGCATCTCATTTGCAAACGATAAATTGAAATACCCTCTTTTTAAAGACCTGAAGAATCTCAGAGAGTTGTCCCTGTACAGTCAGCGGCGTGGAATCGGACAACTTCCCTCAAATCTTCTTGAAGGTTTATCCTGTTTGCAGATGTTTTATATCGGAAACACAAATCTAAATCATCTAAATCCTTACATATTCAATTTCACCCCACAGCTTTGGTTTTTGGATCTTTCCAAGAACGCTCTGCGAGAAGACGATGCAATCCCACCCGAGCTCTTCCACCCCATTCCTAACCTGACCAAACTCATTATTTCAAGAACTCAGCTTCGCTCGCTCAACTTCCTACTTGATGCAAATCTCAACAAACTGTCAACCCTGAGAGCCTCTGGGAATGAGATTGACAGCATCAACGAAACTCTGATTAAATCACTGCCTCGACTGGTAGTCCTTGACCTGCAGAACAACACATTCACTTGCGACTGTAACAATGCATTTTTCATTGACTGGGCCAAGAAGAATGAATCCACACAAGTGTATTATTTGAGCAGATACACATGCAGCTATCCTCGTACCTTACGAGGCACAAGCTTGGCTGAATTCAACACTGATTCCTGCACCTTTAACTGGGACTACATCTGCTTTGTTTGCAGCAGTATTTTGGTCATCCTCACCCTCCTGTTGTCATTTATCTGGAATTTTCTGCGTTATCAGGTGGTTTATACATATTACCTCTTCTTGGCCTTTCTTTACGACAGTAAGAAGAATCAGAGCGGTCAGGCGTTCCAGTACGATGCTTTCATTTCCTACAACACCTTAGATGAGGCTTGGGTAATGGAGGAACTCATTCCTAAACTGGAAGGAGAGCAAGGTTGGAGATTGTGCCTCCATCACCGAGACTTTGAACCAGGGAGGCCAATAATAGACAACATTGTTGACGGCATTTACAGCAGCCGCAAAACCATCTGTCTGATCACCAGGGACTACCTGAAGAGCAACTGGTGCTCCAACGAGGTGCAGGTCGCAAGCTTCAGACTCTTCGATGAGCAGAAGGATGTGCTGATCCTGGTGTTTCTGGAGGACATTCCCACACACCAGCTCTCGCCGTACCACAGATTGAGGAAACTGGTGAAGAAGCGAACCTACATCCGCTGGCCCAAACCTGGAGAAGATGACAAGATCTTCTGGCAAAAGCTAAAAATGGCTTTAGAGACCAAAGACAGTCATAAATCAGAGAACTCCATTTTGTAGGGGTATTAGAACAGTATAGTGTATGGTACTCTTACCCATGTGTTTTGAAAATAGGGCAACACATTGGCTCAGTGGTTAGCACTGTCGCCTCACAGCAAGAAAGTCGCTATTTTGAGTCCTGGCTGGGTCAGTTGGCATTTCTGTTTGGAGTTTGTATGTTCTCCCCGTGCAGCATGGGTTTCCTTCGGGTGCTCCGATTTCCCCCATAGTCCAAAGACATGCGTTATGGGAGAATTGGATTATCTAAATTGGCCGTAGTGTACGGGTGTGTGTATGAATGAGTGTGTATGGGTGTTTCCCAGTACTGGGTTGCGGCTGGAAGGGCATCCGCTGCATAAAACATATGCTGGAATAGTTGGTGGTTCATTTTGCTGTGGTGACCTCTGAAACAGAGACTAAGCCAAAGGAAAATGAATGAATTTTTTGAAAATATAGGCTGTTTTTTTAAGAATGTGGGGTAACACTTTATTTTGATGGTCCATTTGAGTATTAGTAGACTGCCTGCTTAATATCTCTTGATACAGACCTTCAACAGACATTTAACTGACTATAAGAAGCTTTGCAAGTACATGTCAACTTACACTAAACCTAACCCTAACACCAACCTAACAGCCTACTGTTAATCTAATCAAAATTTGTTGGGATGGAGATGCAATGTAACTTAAATTCAACAAAAGGACCATCAAAATAAAGTGTGACCGAATGGGGAAGTAGTTCAGTAAACATATTGTCCCAAAGCTGTTCTTTTAACTGCAAATCCATTCAGTTTATGTAAAGTAGACTTTTAGTATATAATTATGCTTTTTTATTAACAGTATGTGCTTGGTGAATTTATATAATCATGTCCAAAAATGACATCTAGAGGGCACAATTACAATTACAGGACCACGTACTGTGATAAAGAAAACCTTGTTTTTGGATAAGAAACATGGGTTCCATTTGCAAAAAGCAAACAAACAAAAAACTATACAAAAACTAAAAGCTCACAGGAAATATGTTGTGTACTTACTTCAATATAATCAGTTATATATTTGATTAGCAGCTTTTATACTGTATATTTGATTAGCAGCTATTCCTATAGATTCCTCAATAAGCATTTTTCCTTAAGTTAACACAGACTAAACTTTTGAAATGTGCTGCACATAAAAAAAGTGTTACACTCTTTGAGTGCGACTATGCAAAATGCTTTAAAAAAATCAACGCAACATCAACATCTAAATAAAGAGCTGGACAGTCATTTACAGTATTCACAGTATTTGGGGGGCATTTTGTAGTACTAGTCTAAATAAAATAGGAAATGCATTTTTTTAAAGGTTTTTTTAGATTTTGGGAGAAAATATCAAATAAAAATATGTAATAAGATGTGTTTGTGTGTACTATGTGTTTTACAATTTTTATACAAAATTGTAAAATGACAGGCGACAGAGTGGCTCAATGGTTAGCACTGTTGAGCACTGTTGAGCACTTGTTTGAATCCCAGCTGGGTCAGTTGGCATTTCTGTGTGGAGTTTGCATGTTCTCCCCATGGTGTGGGTTTGGGTTGGTGTGGGTTTCCTCCAGGTGCTCCGGTTTCCCCCACAGTCCAACGACATGTGCTGTAGGTGAATTGAATAAACTAAATAGGCCGTAGTGTATGACTGTGAATGAGTGTGTATGGATGTTTCCCAGGACTGGGTTGCAGCTGGAAGGGCATCCGCTGTGAAAAACATACACTGGATAAGTTGGCGGTTCATTCCACTGTGGCAACCCCTAATGAATTAAGGGACTATGAATGAATGAATAATGACATGCATATGTATGATTTTGCTAGACTCTATTAAGGTGGTTTAGGAAGACTTAAATGTCTAAAAATCATACTTAACGAGGTCTTTTGATATTCAAAATTTGCCACAGATCTCATGTAAGGGTTGAATTTAAGGTTAGGGGTAAATCAATAATTAGCAGTTTTTATGGTATAAAATACATTATGCCCACTGAGAGTCCTCACAAACCATATATACAACTGGGAGTGTACTAATGTTTAATTGTTTGTGTAACAGTCATTGTAAACTAATGTCCCACTTCATATTTTTGAGGCAACCATGAGACAGATTTTTAGGATTCTTGTATGGACATAACAGCAGTTTTAGTTGCAATTTTAGTTTTAGAAATGTCCTCACTGCTCTCGATATTCACTCATGCTGTATATGCTGTTTACTAAAACAAACGATGTTTAAAAATAATGTATACAAAAATAAATGTCTTCACTCTGACTTTTTTTTTAAACACATGCTTGCTGAATAAAAGTAATGTTAAAAAAATGTATTACAGACCTCAAATTCGAATACTTTGTACATATAAATGAAAGCCTTGTCTTAAAGCTTTTGATGACCGGACAGTATGTTTATTCAGCATGTTTGAAATGCTAAGAATCAACTGGTCAACAAGTGGTCAGTATGGGGTCACTGTGGGCTGATGTTCAGCCCACACACTGAAGCCTCACAGCAGGACCCGGGGGTGGAAACAGTCCTGTGATAAAGGCTCTTTTCTCAAAAATCATCCCTCTGTCATGAGAATGTAAAACCTGTACATACACAGACAAAATCCTCTCACAAGAAGTTCATTAAAAGAATCCTGAAACTCCAGAAAAGTGATATACAAATATGTTCAAAATAAGAGTAAAAGTGTGTCAAATTTCTGCTTGCAACTCTTCAGAATGTACTGAACAATTTTTCCCTACAAAGGCAAAGTGTTGTAACTACACGTTTGGTTCAAGTTGAGTTAAAGCCTAAATGAACATTTTTACTTTGAGTTTTTGTCTTGCTTCTAAGTCCAAATATCAAAAATTCTTAAATTAGGAAGCATTTTCTCGACAAGTAACAAATACTGGTTTGTTTTCAGAAAAAATTTGTCTTTGTGTATCACTGAATCTGCATGAAATAATTACAGAAAAAAAATACAGATTATTATCCTTGTTTTAAGGAAAAACTTGCTTAATTTTGACACATTTAGAAGATGATTTAAGAATTTTTAGATATTTGGACTAGAAACAAGACAAAATCTCTAGGTAAGAAAAGCACTTTTGCAGTGTAAAATATCATTTGTGACATCTATTCTGCTTTCTGGTCAAGTCTCCTTGTTCAATTTTGTCCTGTTTCAGAAAAACAAGAATGTTGAAATTGCAAAAACTACAAAACCCAAGCTGGCGTAAAAACTTTAAAAGCATTTAGTTAATTTTCAGTATTTGTATAGATAGTACACTTTGCCTTACTGTGGGAATCTGGGATAAATCGGGATGTTCAGTGTGGGCAGAGAGCAGAGGGTTACAGGAGTGAAGTCAGCTTTTCTGTCTCTGGTCTCTCTGACCTTTGACCCTAGTGAGTGTCCGGTAGTCGCTGACGTTACATCTCTTCATGTCTGCACATTCACTGTGCCACAGCTCCATGTTGTCCTCCATTGCACACGACTTAGCTTGTGTTTCGTGCTGCCTCTGGACTTTACAGTAGCTAACATGCTAATCGCTAACTTGTTTCTGCTACAGTGCAGTTGATTCTGTTCATGCACAAACTAGCTCAGAACATTGTCAGAGGTCATATTATAAAGCTTTTTTACTGCAAAAATGCTTTTCTTACCTAGAGGTTTGGTCATGTTTGTAGTCCAAATATCTACAAATTCTTAAATCAAGAAGCACTTTCTAGACCAGAAAAGAATATAGTCTTGTTTTGAGAAATAATGTGCCCAAATTGAGTGAGTTTTTCCTTAAAACAAGCAAATAATTTGCCAATGGGATAGGAAAAATCATTTTGTTTTGGATTTAAAACAGGATTATTTTTCTTACCCCATTGGCAGATTATTTTGCTTGTTTTAGGAAAAACTCACTCAATTTTGCAGTATTATTTCTTAAATCAAGACAATAAGTTTTGTTTGTCTAGAAAATGCTTCTTCATTTAAGAATTCGTAGATATTCAGACTAGAAACAAGACAAGTCTATGTAAGAAAAGGATTTTTTTTCGCAGTGTTCAACAGACTTGCTTGATATGTTTGTTGTTGAGATGTATAAACTGAAATCACCAGTGGTAGATGAAGAAACCAGAACAGAAAAAAACGCAGAACATTTCCTTCTCAACATTGCTCTTGGCATCTATCTATAGTCAAGAAGTTGTATCATTTATTTGTGTAATTTTTATATATATATATATATATATATATATATATATATATATATATATATATATATATATATATATATATATATATATATATATATATATATATATATATATATATATATATATATATATGGAAATGTATGTTTCTAATGCTCTGCCTTTAATTAAACACATACAACAAAACTGTAAAAATAGTAACCAGAAAAATTATTTGGCCTATGTGAAATATTATAACTCAAATGTTGTTACCAAGGCTGGATGTATATATATATATATATGATGAAAATATATATACAGATGAAAAAACCCATAAGTGCCATCTGAAATTTCAGTTGAAAAGGAACAATTTTCTCAGCCTCCTTTGTTTATGTTGAGTTATTTTACTTTAAAGATCATGAAAAGAATTTATTCTTTGACATAAAAGTAAAATTACTAAAGCCCTGAT
Source organism: Danio aesculapii (assembly GCF_903798145.1). Classification (NCBI taxonomy): domain Eukaryota; kingdom Metazoa; phylum Chordata; class Actinopteri; order Cypriniformes; family Danionidae; genus Danio; species Danio aesculapii. The sequence goes on along the minus strand of NC_079455.1, from coordinate 12,144,042 downwards.
AAAAATATCGACCCACGCAAGCATGAGGAGAACATGCAAACCTCACACAGAAACACCAACTGACCCAACTGGGGCTCGAACCAGTGACCTTGTTGCTGTGAGGCAATTGTACTGTGCCACCGTGCTGCCATATATATATATATATATATATGTGTGGTTTGCACTGTCGCCTCACAGCAAGAAGGTCGCTGGTTCGAGTCCTAGCTGGGCCAGTTGGCATTTCTGTGTGGAGTTTGCATGTTACAAATATATGCTGGATAAGTTGGCAGTTCATTCTGCTGTGGCAACCCCTGATGAATTAAGAGACTAAGCCGAAGGACTTTCCAATGACTTTCTAATGGCCCAATTACCCTAGCTTGTCTAGTTATCCTAATTAACCTAATTATGCCTTTAAATTGCACTTAAAGATGAATAGAAATTAGTTATTAAATTATTATGTTGAAAAATGTGCTAATATTAATTATATTATGTGTAAAAATCCTCTCTGTTGAACATCAGTTGGAAATATTTTAATAGTAATAGTGTATTAACCGATAATAGTTTTGGCTGTTGTATATTTGCAATTTGGTTTCTAAAGATCACCCAGGCTGAATGTATTTATTAAAAAATACAGTAAAACAGTATTTATAAGGACGATTTAATATGAAATATTTTTACATTAAGTTTTAGCATGTTCAGTTTCAGTTTCATATGATCTTTCAGAAATATGACACTGATTTAGTGCTCAAGGATAATTTCTTGCTATGAATATACGTATGTGATGGAAAATATTTTAAGAATTAATACCTTTTTTGTTTAGAAATATTGCATGTTCCTATTCTTTCTTTGTTGAACCTGAACTATATATTGTATAATATATATAAACATTCGTGAAAATAGTCCAGTAGTTTTTTTACCCCATTTTAAAAGGATTCAGTAAAACACTTGCTTAATTAGGAAATGACCCCCCGAGGGTATTGTTTTAGTTAATTTTGTTTCCATGGCAGATAAATACTGTAATCACATGCTCGAGAAGTCATGTGAGAAGAGTAAAGGAAACGGCTTCAACTGTCCACTTCCTAAAAGTGAACTCCGATGAGACTCTTCTGCCCTTTGACCAGCGAGACAACAAGGGAAATAGAGCTAATGAGGCATGGAAAACAAAAACACACCCTTTTATTGCCCAAATCACCCTCCTTCACACCTCTGAGTTTCCATTAGTGTGTGAAAGCATTTCCTACCTGCTGCTACAACGAGACTTTGAATTAAACGCATAGAAATGAGCAACAGAACCAGGAAAAATGTCTTCAAAAATGTATTATTTATCAATTTACACAAATATAAATACGATTGAGGTGATTCCAAAACTTATATATATAAAAAATATCAAAGCCTTTAGGCAGTTTTACACATTCTCATAATATTAGCTACAGTGGAGTAGTGTGAAATCAATCCCTGAGAAGCAATCATTTCGTTTGTAGCTTTTGGGATCATTCCTATGTGCAAGTCCATGTGCTGAAACTGAAAGACCACTTTGCTGTTGTGAAAAATATGAATTTACATGCTAATGTGATTTCAAATCTCAAATGTGTGTGAAAAAACTAAATCTCATCAGTGATCTGCTATTTTTTTGTTATTGTTGTTTTATGGAGCCAGATCAGTCTCAAAAATAATACATTTGCAAAAATAAAACTCAAACACGCACAGCACAATTTACATTTAAAAAATCCAATACGTAAATTTAAATTCAAAGAAAAAAATCTGAAATATTTCCCCAAAAGTATTGGATGTGTACATTTATCAATTGTTTTAAATTTACGAATTGTGTTTTGTAAGTTTACGAATTGTGTTATGTGATTTTACGAATTGTGTTTTGTGTATTTACAAATTGTGTTTTGTGAGTTTACGAATTATTTTGTTTATTTACAAATTGTGTTTTGTGAATTTACAAATTGTGTTTTGTGTATTTACGAATTGTGTTTTGTGAGTTTACGAATTGTGTTATGTGAATTTCCGAATTGTGTTTTGTGTATTTCCGAATTGTGTTTTGTGAGTTTACGAATTGTGTTATGTGAATTTACGAATTGTGTTTTGTGTATTTCCGAATTGTGTTTTGTGTATTTATGAATTGCGTTTTGTGTATTTGCAAATTGTGTTTTGTGTATGTACGAATTGCGTTGTGCATTTACGATTTGTGTTTTATGTATTTACGAATTGTGTTTGTGTATTTACAAATTGCGTTTTGTGTATTTACGAATTGTGTTTTGTGTATTTACGAATTGTTTTTGTGAGTTTACAAATTGTGTTTTGTGTATTTATGAATTGTGTTTTATGTATTTACAAATTGTGTTTTGTGTATTTACGAATTTTGAACTGAATTTTGTACATTTGAATGGTGTATGAATTTTATTTTGCAAATGTGTTATTTTTGGACTTATCTGGCTCCATATTGTTTTGCATGAAAAGTTGACCGTGTGTGTTACAACAAACCACATTTCCTCATTAAATCGTATGTACAGTGTGATTGAAGATTTCATCACCTCAGACTGGTTATTATGAAAGCTTCGGCTCAGAGTTCAGTCATCTTAGCATTTCTGCTAGTTTGTTCTGTCATCCATTATGGCTTAAGGTGTAGTATATGAATAAGTATTGTTGATTTTCTGTAGTTTCCCGTCAGCTCTCTGTGATCACGGGTTACCCAGAAACACGCAGGTCCAGCACTGCTGTTGCTAAGCTGCCGAGGAAGGTCTCACTCCGATGCGTCCATTCACCAGGCCTGCAAAGGGCACTGCGGAGACAACAGACCGAGTTAGCATTACTGACACAGTTCATGGAGAGAAAAGTGTAGAAGAATGTGTAGAAATATAAAAATATTTGTAAAAATTGGTCAAAACAAATTTGCTGTTGGCCTAACTGGAAAAATCTTTCTTAACATGAATATAGCATGTTGCTGGCATATTTCTAGCATGTTTTACTTATTATTTAGCAAGCTGTTTTAGCTAATATAATTTGGCATGGCATCAGCATATTTTAACACATCACAAGTATGTTTCAACCTGTTTTGTCAAATTTTTAATGTGTTGCTAATTTATCAAAATTGGGATTTTGTTTGAGCGAGCTGTTAACATGTTTTTCACATGTTAATGGAATGTTCATTACTAACATTTCATTCATCAACATTGTTAACATGTGTTGACACATTCTACAAATGCTTCGACACATTTTAGCACAATGCTAACATATTTCCATGTTTTTAGCTCATTTTTACCAAGATGCAAACATTATTTACCATGTCCATGTACCATGTTTTTCACATATTAGTAGCATGTTGATTGCTAACATTGCATTAGTAGCTACAAGAATGTTTTAACATGTTTTAGCACAATGTTAACATTTCAAGCATGTTATACCTAGATGTTAACATGTTTTATTAAGAAGCTAACATAATTTACCATGTTGTTAACATGCTTTACAACATCTCTGATTTAATGTAATTTATTCTTAAGTTGTTATTTTGTTTTAACATGTTACTATCATGTCAATTGCTACACAATATTTAGTATGTTAAACTTACTAAAGTTTAGTTTTCACTAAAAGTCAGTAACATGTTTTACCAATTTAAACATGTTTAGCACATGTCTAAAATGTTTAAAAAGCATTTTGCTAACATGTTTCTATTTTTAACAGGTTGTTATGATATTTTTTCACATTGCTAACATGTTTTAGAACATTACAAAAAAATTACTCTTAATTTTAGCAAGTTGTTAGCATGTTTTTTTCCAATGTAGGGATGTTTATGACATAATTACATATTTTATTTATAAAAATTAAAATAATAATATTACAAATAGCACTTTTCTACATTCCCCCCTATTTTCATCTTACCGATTTACTTATGGTGATGTAGCAGTGCTGCAAGTAATAGGATGATGCATCTGTTCCTAGTTATTATTAATAAGAGCTGCTTCTGAAATATTCGCTTGAGCTGTGAGACCATGCAGTAGCTGGAATTTCATGATGGATCATAGCACCGTAGTGTTGTCAGATGTACCAACTACTACAAGTCTGTACTGAAATTTATGAGACTTCTATAGCAATTTATACAATTTCTATTAACTATAGCAGCATTTTTTAGCATTTGGAGTGCTGATAAATGGATTCTTCAACATTAATTGGCCAATGTGTTTAGTCAGAGTATATGGGCCACTGACACATGATCATTTGTCCTCTTTCTCTCCTACTTTGCTCCATCACGGTCATTTCCCTAACTTTTGCTCACAGCTTTCCACGCTCGTTCAAGCTGCATTTTTTTAAATATCTGAGGTAGACTTGAACTAAACAAAGGGGGATTTTGTGACCCTTTAAGTTAAACATAAGGTGAATAAAGAGTGCAGAAGACTGTCTGACCTGCTTGCTGGAGCCCAGATGTGTGATGGTGCTGGAGTCCATTGTAGAGTACCGAGACGGATGGGAAAACTGGCCAGCTTCTTGTTTGGGAGAGTACACTAAAAAAGACAAGTGCAATGTGAGTTTTGACATTTAGAATCTGATATTTCCTGCACTGATGAGTACAGAAGCATTTGTTTTTACTGTGTGACTGTGTGAAGGGCTGCTGGGAGATGTGAGCTGTGGTGAGCTGTGTGAGGCTGGAGCTCTGAGGAAACTGCATCGGCTGCAGAGTTGTGAGTCCAGACACGCTGTTGATGACGGGAACACTCTGAGATTGAGGGGACGTCAGACCTGCAATAACACAAAACACACTCATTGTCACAATTCTCAATTCACGTCGCACAATTCTGAGTATAGATACAATTCTGATTTTACAAGTTAAAATTCTAAATTTACATATCGCAATTTTGAGTTTATGTCTTTTAAATCTGTTTACACCTTTCAAGTCTAAGTTTACACATCAGTTATAAGTTTCAAAATGCATTTCAATTCTGTTAAAAATACATTTAAATTACAATATCTTAAAATTTTAATCTTTCAAATCTAAATTTACATCTTACACTGTAAAAAACACAATCAATTTGTGTTAGGACAACATGAATGAATTATTCGTTTTTAAAAATGTTATTTGATTGAGCATAATTAAGTTGTCTCCACAAAACCTCAAGAATTGTGTTGTTTCAGCTCATTTAACAAACAACAAATGTCATCTTTTAGAGTGTACATAAGTTTACATTTTACAGTTGTTACATTAATTAAAATAACATGTTGCAATTTTTTAATTTTACACTTCACAATTTAAAAATACATCTCACAATTCTAGTTCAAACCTCACAATTCTGAGTTTACATATTTTAATAACCTAAAATATCATCATTTTAAAGTTCATTCATTTATCCATTTTCCTTTGGCTTACTCCCTTTATTCATCAGGGGTCGCCACAGCGGAATGAACTGCCAACTCATCCAGCATATGTATTACACAGCGGATGCCCTTCCAGCTGCAACCCAGTACTGGAAAACACCCATACAAACTCATTCACACACAAACACTATGGCCAATTTAGTATATTCAATTCACTTATAGCGCATGTCTTTGGGTTGTGGGGGAAACCGGAGCACCCAGAAGAAACCCACACTAACACGAGGAGAACATGCAAAGTCCACAAAGAAAAGCCAGGACTCGAACCAGAGACCTTCTTGCTGTGAGATGACATTGCTAACCACTGAGTCACCATGCCATCAGTAAAATAATTTTACAGAAAAAAAGATTTTTGTTTTTCTACCTACAGTTTTTCTTACATTTTCAGAAATAAAGGTAGAAAAGTTTTTTTGTTTTTTTAAAAAAGTACTATTTTGTGCCTAAAGGTTACATATTTGTGATAAAAAAGTTCTGTATTGATACCCTAAAGTTATTTTTAGTACCTAGTATATTTTAGTGGCCTATATTGTACCTTAAATATTCATGATAGTACCTTTAAAGTAGAAAAATGTACTTTTGATTGTGTGCCACCCCAGGGTCAGCTCTTAATTTTCAAAAATCCCAACTCATTTTTTCCCAATCCCTTTAAATCCCAACTCATTTTGAATTTTACCAGCAGGTTTTCTACACGAAATGTGTTTTTTTTTACATAGAAAAAATCGGTCAGTCACTCTTGAGATGATTTTTCTATATATTTCTGAATATGGAATATTAGTTGAGTTGCACAGAAATGAGTGAACTTTTATTTACAGAACTATTCTTACAGCAAACTTCTTGCAGTGAGGCAACAGTGCTAACCACTGAGCCACTGTGTGGCTCTATTAGTAGCAATTAGGAGACTTTACTTAAAATAAGTGCATAAATCCATTACCTTGAATTATTTTATTACATAACAGTTCCAGGTTACATTGATTTTACTCACTTTAAAGTTAAGTCAACTTTTTGCTTTTAAGGCAATGGGCTAACTCATTTTTTAAAAGTAACTAATTGCTTTTTACACATTTATATCTAATTACATTGTAATTCTCAATTTGCATTGTGCAATTTAGGTTTTATATATTGCAGTTTTGAGTTTATATAGTGCTCCTCTGAATTTACAGGTTGCCGTACTGAGCTTATTATAACATTTTATTGATTTATTGTATTGTTATACATTATAATTCTGAACTTTTAAATTATAATTCTCAGTTTACATCACTTTTTAGTTTAAATTTCAGTTAATATCTCATTATTGCCTAAATTTTTTTCTTATTTTAGAACTGGAGATTTTACATTCTTTCCATTTTGATTGTATTTCAAAATCTGAGTTTAAATCTCACAAATTCTGACTCATTTAAACCTCTACGAAAGAGATATACAATAACTAGGGCCAGACAGAATCTGCTGACTTTTTTTGCTATTTCTGCAGAGAATTTTGTAAAAAAAAATCTGCGGATTTATGTGGAATGATTTTAGGAGTATCATAACTAAAAACCTAATCTATGAAATAAAATAATAATTTATTTTTAACTTTTATTTATGTTTACAATGCAAATCCAATTAGATCCAATTAATTGGTAAACAAGCAAGTTTCTCATATAATATATCTACTGAAAGACAGAAAATTATTTACAAACTGTATTGTAAATAAATCATATGAACATTTTAATATTACTATTATTATATCACAATAATATTAGTGAAATTTATTTAAAAACTGAATAAATATACAATTTACACACTTTACACAGACTAGTAAATACAGAGACTCAATGATGGGCTAAAAATCTGTGGAAATCTGCAGATTTCTGCACGCGCAGATTCCATGTGGCCCTAGATATAACTAAAAAAAGAGATACAAATATCCAGTTCTAATACAAAATAAAGCCAGAATGGTGAAGTAAGTTTCCCTGATGACATGAAGATAGAGGAAATGAAATGGTCACACTCACTTTGAGCAGCAAGACTCATAATGAGACTCTGTGCTTGCTGGTGATGATGATGATGATGATGATGAGACGACTGAGACAGACTGTGAATGTTGGTCAGAGTGCTCACAGGAGGCAAAACTCCACCAGAGACTGAGATCTACACAGACACACAGGCACACACAATGTAAACATAAAACATAAAAGGCACGCAAATCTTTTTCAAGTAAGGGCATGGTTCCTTTCCTCTAGTGAAATATGTCATTTTCGCAGTGTGAGCTCGCACTAACATAACATACCATAACAAATGTTTATTGGCGGAGGGCAATTCACACCAGCCATAAAAGTGAATAAAGGAAGGGTTGTGGTGTTTAACACACTGCCTGCACTTGCTAGATCAATGCTCTCTTTGACCCAGTTGAGTCAGTTTTCAAATAAAGGCGACTTTATCAATCATGTCTGTAAAACGTACATTGATCTTTGCGACTACATGCTATTTCGGGTCAGAAGAGGAGTTAGTAGACCTGTGCTTGTCAAAGCGTGCACATCATGTTAATGGAGCCCCTAAAACAGTGTTTAATTCAGAATTTTGGAAAAGAACTTCTAGACTATATCCTCATGACCTTGGGTTGTTGTATTTGGATACTTTAACACATTTTTTTACCAGCTGTCTCTCTTTTTTATTATGGTGCTGGCAAATATATATGTGACGTTTCACAAACTGATTTTGAGAAGAGCACGTGAGATGATTGATCGTGGCTGGTCTCTCATCTGTAATAATTAGGAAGCCAATCGGATTATTCCAAATTTACTTTAAGTAGCCCACGTAGCGTTACTCCCTTCTCTTTGTTTTTGAAGAATCCACCCCATCTCCCACTTTCCTTCTTTACCGGGGGAGCTCTCGAGAACTACCTGATCTCATACCCCCTTACATGCTCACTGACCAGATGGGAGACCTGGGTTCTCTCCTGGGACAGCATGCCAAACCTGCCATAATTAGCAAGCAATATCTAAGTGTGAACTCTTGAAATATATATTGATGGATAGGAAGTCTGCTTTACCTCCCAGGTTTCATAAATGGCTGGCAAAAAAGTTATAATTTTTCAAAAATGATGGGTTAACAAAAAGATCCTATCTATGGACCCTTCCTCAAATATTCATTCATTCATTCATCTTCTTTTCGGCATAGTCCCTTTATTAATCTGAGGTCACCACAGCAGAATGAACCACCAACTTATCCAGCATATAATCTTATCCACCATGCTTTTCCAGCAGCAACCCAACACTGGGAAACATCCATACACACACATACAATTTTAGCTTACCCATTTCACCTGTACCACGTGTTTTTAAACTTGTGAGGGAAACCAGAGCACACCCACACAAACACGGGGCGAACATGCACACTCCACACAGAAATGCCAACTGATCCAGCCGAGGCTCGAACCAGCGACCTTCTTGCTGTGAGGCGATTGTGCAACCCACTGCACCACAGTGCTGCCCTTCAAATATTCATTTAGAAGTTAATAATTTTGGTTGTGGAGTAGTTAGTTAGTTAGTTAGTTAGTTAGTTAGTTAGTTGTTTTTTGTGCACTTCTTAATTGGATTGTCAGACTTTTTATTTTAAGATTTTTCATTCAAGTATATTTTGTATTTTACAATTGTTGATATTTAAAAAAAAAAAAGATTTGTTTTTCTATAGATAAATTTGAATATTTTAATCCGTTTCTCTGTGATTATAGATTTTAAACAAAACAGTTTACATTTTATTAAACAGTTATATCTATTAAAATAAGAATTTGGTCGTCTAACTTATTTAGAAACAGAAAGATTATACATTTAAGTTTAAATGGGGTGTTGCAAAAAATGAGTACAACATTTTAACAAAACTTAATATTTTTTTATTCTCTTTTTTACTGTTTTATTTTTCCTTTTTATTAAAAATATACTACATTAAACTATATTCACTGAGGTGTATTTATTAAGTTATTCCAGTTTTGTCTTTGGTACAGACTAATAGACTAGTATATAAACAAATATCTTATTGTATAGCATCTAATAGAAACTATTCATTTAAAAGAGAGATCAGTAAGGGGTGTAATCATTTATGCTGGCCATTGTATATATAAGAAGTTTTTGATTTACCATTTTGGCATCCGTCGATAACAAGCCATGGCAGTGGTCCAGACCACTTGGAGAAACCTGCTGCAATACTGACGGATGACTGATGGTCGTGGAGGAAGTGACCTCACTGGCTGCTTGTTGACTGTACCTGAGCTCTGCATCGAAAGAAATAAGAAATAGGTTACTTTTTCTACTCTACCAGGATCAGCATTTAAATGTATTTAAAGAAGTCTATTCTGCTCATCATGCCTGCATTTATTTGACTATACATCAAAAGCTGTAAAATTGTGAAATATAACTGCTTTCTTGTTGAATGTAGTTTACAATGTATTTTATTCATGTGAATTAATTACTGCATTATAATTCCAGTCTTTAGTTTCACATAATACTTCAGAAATCGTTCTAATATCATTATCTGTTGCTCAAGACACGCTTATTATTATCATTAGTGTTGAAAACTGTTGAGATACTTTATCTTCTAAAAATGCCATTAAAAACTTACTTTTATTAATCCAGAACGCATTACATGTTCAAGAGTGAAAGTAAAATGAAAAAGTACATTTATAATGTACGAAAATCACTTCTAATGAACGCTATTATTTTAAAAAGTTCAATAAATCCTAACATCTAAAGGAATACTCAACATTTTGGAAAAGAGGCTCATTTTACAACTCCTCTAGAACTAAACAGTTGAGTTTTCCCATTTTTTTATCCATTCAGCCGATCTACGGTCTGGCGGGAGCATTTTTAGCTTAGCTCAGATTACATAATTGAATCGAATTAAACCATTAACATCTAGTTTTGATAATTGAATCATTTAAAGCTTGACTCTTTTGTAGTTACATTGTAAAGACAGGCAGAAAATGAAAATTTAGGAGCTACATTCTCATTCTGGGCCTAATGGTCTAATTCGATTCAATGATCTATGCTAAGCTAAGCTAAAAGTCAAAGTCCCTTTAAGACAAGTAATTTCACATGGCAGCCATCTTTGAAGTACCTCTCGGGCAGTATGCACGGGCATTCTCCAAAATTGCGTGCCAAGTTTACGATTACATTTCATATTAGGAATCACAAATAAAATTAAACAACAACTAAGTCTTTAGTTTTATTTCTAAAAGTTCCAATCACACAAAATTTGCAGAAACTAATGGCTGGTCCTATACCCTCTCTCAGGGAATGGTCAGTCTACAGCGACTGATTGACTCCTGTACTAGAAGGCAGGGCTTTATTCACCATATTGATTGTTACACTTTTCCCTATTCAAAACTGTACGAGTGACATGTCTTGTATATTCTATAGTCTTTGTAAAAGGTGCTCCCGCCAGACCTGAAGATTGGCTGAATGGATTCAAAAATGGTAAATTACTACTGTTTAACTCAAGGAGTTGTAAAATGAGCCTATTTCCAAAAAATATGGAGTGTTCCTTCAATATCAGTCTCCACTAAACTAACACAATGTGAAGTTTGTTGTCTGGTCACACTGAACATTTAAAAAATGGCTAGTCGCACACAGTGACCTGATTCCGTCTATCTTTATTTGACCTTGTTTCACAGCCATAAATGCAGCTAAAATGATAAGAGCCTGTAGTCCAAACACTGAAGGAACATTTACAACGCCGTCTGTTCTTTAAACGCATTCTCATAAACATACCTCAAATCTGATTACACTAAAATGTTGTGCCTTTTCTTTCTCCAACAAACAAATACAATCAAAGATCTGCTTTTGAGCAGTTGGAGGTCAGTGACTGTAGCTGAACACACAGCTTGAGCAAACACACGGCTCTCTGACTCACGCTCTTGACGTAATATTAATCCATCGGCAAACATTCAGAGGAATTCGGCCCGTTTCACAGCCTGACAGTTTACAGCTTTTCAACACAGCAGGCCGCTTTTGTCATTGACAGAAGTTAAGCTGAAGCATTATGATTTTATTATGGGATCATTTTAAGCCACCTCTGCTTGATCCTTCTGCTTTTAATACATTTTCTCATCTAAATGCTTTTGACCTTCTGATAAAAAAAAATGTGCATACCTTTCCAGACACAAAGCATGAACCTTGACTTGACCCTGGTTTGACCCTAAAGATTGTGTGAAGCCATTTTATGTGCTTTTATCTGACATGCGTCTGTGGGTGTGGAGGTGTGTTTTGTTCAAACACCAATAGGATGGAGGAATTACAATGAAACACACACTCATACACTACTACTGAATCTGCGACCTTGTTTACACCTGGTATTCACACTCATAACAGTTGAATAAGGCTGTAAATCACAGTTATTATCGTTGACTAGACCAAAACTATTACATCTTTGCCACTTGAAACAAAGATGAAATAAACAATATCAGATACAAAGTAAATACCTTAAAAAAAGGAAATAATTGAAAATGGTGCTGATATAGCACAAACATACAACTCTTTCTTGGATGTAAAACCACAAGTTTAAAGAACATGACTTTTTTAAATGTATTTTCCCTATTCTCTCACATTTAAATTTTTCTTTACTTTGTTCTTTTATTATCATTTTTTTATTTTACTTAATACACCATGCTGCCAACCTCAACTTTTGGTGCTGACCTGTTTATATGCTTAATTTGTAAAGTGAATGCACATCATATATTGTTTATGCACTTCATATACTGTTTTGTTCACAATATGTGGGTTTTAGTGTGGTTTATTATTTTTTTTTTATCAATTTTGTACTGTTATATATATATTTTTTCTATTTGTACTGTTATTTTCTCTTTTAATTTTGTTTGTTAATTGTCACAAAAAGCTGATAATTAAATCTTATTAAAAAATAATAGAAAATGGTTTATTTTTTATGGATTTCAGCTTTATACAATCTAAACGTGTTATAGCTTTGGTATGGAAAAATACCCAAAGAACTGATCTTGCACAATGGATAAAGGAAATGTCTGATAATCTTGGTCTTGAAAAATTAACATAAGTAATCAGGGGTAAAGCAGAGACTTTTGAAAAAAGTTCTCTTTGACTCCTTTCGGTCGCTTTACAAATGGATAGATAAAAATTGGATGTCTTTGAAAAGATGATGGTAATTTAAAATTGAATGTAATGATGTTTTTTTTCTATTTGTATTAGTATTTTTCATAGTATTGTATTTTATTCTATTTTATATCTATTCTATTTTCTATTTTGTTTAACAAATGTACATTTGGAAATATCATATAAGTTAATATTCTCTGCTGTTTGCTGGGTTTTGTAATATAATTAAAATCTATAAAAAAAAAGTTGAAAAAAAAGAAAATGGTTTCTTTTGTCTTGGTAGGTTTAAGTTGTTATTTAAATGAGCTAAATAGTAAAAAATACATTTTTGTTAGTTTCTGTACATTAGAATGTGTCCTAAACTAAAGATTTTAGCTGAGCAAAATAATGACTATACTATATTTAATGTCATTGAGTATAAAAATAGCTATACTAAAAAAAGAATTTCAGGCTTATTTAGAAAATAAATAATTTGATCAATCGTTAAGACTTTGCAGCTCCAAAAATATTTATTAATTAATTTGTATACTTTGCTGCCATCCTTTAAACCACTAGGTTTTACCCATTTGCTAGCAAGATGTTTTAATCAATAAAAATATAACCTAATTTAGATTATAATTAATTGTTTATATATAAAAATGTTTACTTAATTTTTACATAAATGCTTTACAATGGATGTCAATGGGACATTATTAACCACCAGCTACCAGTATATGACTCATAGATCAGTGCTCTTTAAATAAGGATTGTTTCATTAAAAAACACTCAAAAGCACTTAAAAATGTAGTGCGGAAAAACATTATTTTTACTTGATTTCACATGACAAATTTTGTGTTTTTTTTCATGGTTTTACGTGAATAATGTACATAAATGCTAATTTAAAATCATGTTTGTTCATTTTAATTTTAATAGGGCATCTCCTCTTTGACCCCAAAATAAAATCTAATTCCAAACATTGATAAAAGCCTATCACAGCACAAAAATAACACTTTTATGTTGCCACAACGTCTGATCATCAGTGACAGCCGTTAAAATCAGATGTAAACATTCATTCATTCACTTTCATTCAGCTTAGTCCCTTTATTCATCAGGGGTCGCCACAGTGGAATGAACCGTCAACCTATTATAGCATATGTTTTACACAGCGGATGCTCCTCCAGCTGCAACCCACTATTGGGAAACACCCATAGTTTATTCAGCACCAATTTAGTTTATTCAGGTCACCTATAGCGCATGTCTTCGGACTGTGGGGGAAACCGGAGCACCCAGAGGAAACACACCAACATGGGGAGAAAATGCAAAGTCCACACATAAACAAACTCTGTGATTATATATCTGAAACTCTTACTTGATTCAGAGCTGTGATGGTGGCTGTGTGATGGTGTGTGGGACAGCAGAGGGTTCATGTGAGGTGTGTACGTGTCCATTGCCAGCTTCTGCCTGAAAGCTTCCTCTTTACGCCGGTTAGCAAACCAGTTGTACACACGAACCTCCGTGACCAGGTTAGATCCAAGCCCATGAGCTTTAGAGGGCGACACTCCTCTCTGCACACACTCTGCCCTGAACATAACATACAACTAATGAATATTTGATAAACATTTTAACTTTCAGCACACTTCATTTTTCTAAAACAACCTAATTAAGAAACACATGCAATTAATAAGTGCCCCTTTGCATTGAACAATATAGTATATACTGTAGATTCATAGATAACAGATCAAATAGATATGATAAATAAGAAATGAATGCACGAGCACCATAATTTTAAAGTATAAATTGATTAAAACAATAAGTAATAATCAGACCAAATACATGACTAGAACAATTTGTTTAGTTAATTTTTAGTTTTAGTTAAGCTGTTTGCTCTGTCTTTTTGGCATTTTTATAAACATTTTTAAATCAATGACGTCAATCAATCTTTATTTCAGTTATTGAATTTTTCCAGTTAATTTCATTACAAGTTACAATAGATTTCAATATTTCTTTTTATATATTTGTGTTTGTTTGTTTGTTTGTTTGTTTGTTTGTTTGTTTGTTTGTTTGTTTGTTTGTTTGTTTGTTTAATTGTTATTATAAATATTTATTATATTATTAATAGATAGATAGATGGAGGATAGATAGATAGATAGATAGATAGATAGATAGATAGATAGATAGATAGATAGATAGATAGATAGATAGATAGATAGATAGATAGATAGATAGATAGATAGATAGATAGATAGATAGATAGATAGATAGATAGATAGATAGATAGATAGATAGATAGATAGATAGATGGAGGATAGATAGATGGAGGATAGATAGATAGATAGATAGATAGATAGATAGATAGATAGATAGATAGATAGATAGATAGATAGATAGATAGATAGATAGATAGATAGATAGATAGATAGATAGATAGATAGATAGATAGATAGATAGATAGATAGACAGATAGATAGAAAGATAGAAAGATGGATAGATAGATGGACGAAATATACCAGCCTGATCTTACGAGAAAACGTAAGTATTTTACATTTTGTCAGTTTAGTGGCTAATTTGTATGAATTCGTACGAGTTCAGTCGTACAAAATTGTGTGATTTTAAAAAGGTGTGGCACCTAACCCCACCCCTAAACCCAACCGTCATTGGGGGATGAGCAAATTGTACTAAATTGTATGAATTAGATCGTACGAATTCATACGAATTAGCCACTAAATCAAAAGGTTACGAATTGCTGTGAAATTGTGTTGGACAGACAGACAGACAGACAGACAGATATAGATAGATAGATAGATAGATAGATAGATAGATAGATAGATAGATAGATAGATAGATAGATAGATAGATAGATAGATAGATAGATAGATAGATAGATAGATAGATAGATAGATAGATAGATAGATAGATAGATAGATAGATAGATAAATTAATCCAAATCAATTAATAAAATAAACATAACTAAACAAATATTGTATAAAACTATATTTCGACAATATATATGTACAGTGTAAAAGAATCAAGTTGAATACAATTAACTGAACGACTTAAAATAAAACTGACTTAAAATGGCAAGTTGAATTTTATAACTCAAAAAAATAAGTTGACAACTGGTTGAGCTTTTTTTAACAAGTTAGAATAACTCAAAAACAATGGCGTATCGATCATTACCTGTTGCACTCCTCCACCAGCGCCTCTCTCTCCTCTTTGCTGGGGTTTTTCTGTCGTTCATAAGCCTGATAGAGGATCTCCTGGGACGCCGGGCCCCATTTGAAGCGGTTCCTCCTCATCCTCTTTGATCCAGGCTCCCCCTCATCTCCCACCGCTGCTCCAGATCCCCCCGCAGCCCCCGAATTGTGTCCGCCGTGATTGAATTCTGGGAAAAAAAACAGGACCTGATCCTGACTGGCTGAGTCACTGGGGTCAGAGCCCTGAACACGGTCGAACTCTGCGGAAATAAGAGGGGGACACGATTGGGGCAGGGTAAGGCAGAATCATGACAGAGAGAGAGAGAGAGCCTGGATGGGGAGACCGCAATGATTCAGAGGGAATAATGGATCCAGGGTTGAGGGACACATCCTTTTTAAATACAGTGCTCGGCATAAATGAGTACACCCCATTGTGAAAATGAATATTTTTATCAATTTCTCAGTGATTATATACAGCTGAAGTCAGAATTATTAGGCCCCCTATGATTTTTATTTCCTTTTTTATATATTTCCGAAATGATGTTTAACAGAGCAAAGACATTTTCACAGTAGGTCTGATAATATTTTTTCTTCTGGAGAAAGTTTTATTTGTTTTATTTTGGCTAGAATAAAAGCAGTTTTTAATTTTTTAAAAACCATTTTAAGGTCAAAATTATTAGCCCCTTTAAGCAAAATTTTTTATAGTCTACAAAACAAACTATTGTTATACAATAACTTGCCTAATTACCTTGACCTGCCTAGTTAACCTAATTAGCCAAGTTAAGCCTTTAAATGTCACTTTAAGCTGTATAGAAGTGTCTTGAAAATGATCTAGTAAAATATAATTTACTGTCATCATGACAAAGATAAAATAAATCAGTTATTAGAAATTAGTTATTAAAACTATTATGTTTAGAAATGTGTTGAAAAAAATCTTCTCTCCGTTAAACAGAAATAAAAGGAAAAAATAAACAGGGGGGCTAATAATTCTGAATTCAACTTCAAACAGAACAGATTAATCTAGGGGATATATCTATTAAAATAATATTTTAGTCACAGAACATATTTTGAAATGGAAAGATAATAGATTTACATTCATGCAAAATATTGCAATAATAAAATCAAAAAAATTCCCTAAATTTGTGTGTACTAATTTTTTAAACATTATTGTAAGTTATTTTGTTAGCTTAGTTACAGATTTGACTACAGTACATGACTAATCTAATGTGTATGCACAAATACAATATTGTAAAGCTTCCTTTAGAAAAAAAAAATTTAAATGAGAGATTTGTGGGGGGTGTACTCATATATGCTAAGCACTGTATACTGACCTTGACAGATAAAGTCCTGTATGTCTGTTCAGAGTAGCTAAATAACATGTGCTCTTAGTCAAAGTATGCAAACATAAATATTTTTATGTTTTCTCAATTGTTCTGTGAAATAAGACTATTAAATAATAAAACAATTTCAAAATAAAAATGGTCACGCTCTACAATAAGTTTCCTTTAACAGCATAAACTAATAATGAACAATACTTGTACACCGTTTACAAATTATAAATCATTGTTCAACATTTAATGCATTTTGAAAATTAAAAGTTGTGCTAATAAACGTTTATGTAAGTTTATACATATAAATATGTTTATACATATACAGATGTTAATGTAAGTTTATGTACTGTGAGCTAACGTGAACAATGAACAACTGTATTTCATTTTATAAAGTCAACAAAGATTATTGAGACTGTTCATTGTTTGTTCATGTTAATAAACACATCAACTAATGGAACTTTTGGTAAAGTGTTTAAATATACTAAAATATTTTGTACATCTTGTTTGTGCATTAAAATAAAACGTATGTGTGACAAAAAATTTATAATATAATAAAAAAATATATATATATATATATATATATATATATATATATATATATATATATATATATATATATATATATATATATATATATATATATATATATATATATGGGTTGGGTTCATTTGTAATGATCATATGCATAGAAAGCATAATAAAATGCATGTAAAGTCTCTACTTTAATGTTTCTAAATTGGTTTATATAACATTCCATTGTCATTCAAAGGAACAGATATATTTGTAAAAGTCAAACAATTATGACCTATAATTAATAAACTTGTAATATACGAAGAAACTTAGTTTTATTATTTTTAAAATTATTTAAAAACTTTTTTGACAACTTGGTGAAAGCCCTTGTCGCATATATCCCACAAACACATATCATTCACTAACTACTATCAATACATAAACATCATAACAACAAAACTAAATATAGGCAATTTTATTACATGATACAAAGGGATTTATTACATTAGAACTGCTTAAAAGAGATAAAAAGTTCAGGAATGAACGTTCATTTGTAATTTTAAATTTTCACATTTGATCAGGGATATATTTGAATAGAATTATTCAACTAATAGAGAAGAAATAAACAATTGTTACTCTAACATAGTAAACGATGCTTTTAAGCGCAATATACGCGTTAAAATCAAAGAAATTAAAACATATTTTTAAAATGTCAGAAAGATAAAGATGGTAAAGCTTTGGTACAGTTTATAAGATGTTGACTTACGTCGGTCGATTTCGCGCTGTTTCTGGACGTACCAGGTGTAAAGCGCGGCTCTTTTGGCGGTCTTCATCGGCGTGCCTTTATTGAGGTGTTGAGACAGGTGAGACTGATTGAGGCCCGTCACGTCCACCACCTCCCGCTGCGGGATATTGTGCTGCTGCATGTAGCCTTTAATAGTGCGAGCAACCCGCCACGGGTCCTCTCTGATCAGGAGCACACACACACACATTGCCGTCAGATTCTGAAAACCTTTATAACTAATTAGAAAATTTATTTCGGCTACTACAAAATATTGTAGGCTAACCCTATGTTGTATTGCCTATATTGTAAAAATGTTTACTGTAGCCTAAAATATAGGCTAGCGACATGCAACAATAATTTCCCAATTATTTTATAATTTAAAAACTACGTAAAATGTTTCGAAATAAATATACTTAATAATTAATAGCCTAATAACAGGCTAATGTATTTTTAGACTGAAGTCTTGAAGTTTAAATAAAACTTTAATTTCTATAAAAGTAGACAAATAATTATCTATAAAATGTGGAAATATGCAAAAAATAGACTCCATAATATTATAAAAACTCTGCGTTTGACATTGGTTATATGATTTTAAGTAGGCCTACACCGAAATTTATTTTGATGTGCCATTTGACCTAAAACGATGACAAGTTGCTTTACTATATGTCATATTTCTAATTAGCTATTGAAAAGACATTAAAATGATGTTGATCACCGATATTAGTAAATCGCTGGTGATCGGTTATTTATATTCGGCTGAAGGAAATCTGCAAATGTCGGATCCGCTAATGTTTGTTTGTTTGGGGAAATAACCCCTCACTTTTGAGTGTGCTCGAGGATGTTGATTTAAGACTATAACTTTGGACAATGAATAACTAGATATCTTTTCCCTCTATTCATACGACAATGTGTATCTTTCTGTTGATGATTTATAGAAATAAATTAATAACAACTACACGTGGTTTCGTTTTGACTTTACGTCAATGGTAATACTTGGGACATTTCGACATTCACTTACATTTAACAAAAACGATATAATACATATAACATAATATAAAACAATATAATAAGAAAAAACAATCAAACAACGGGGAGAAATCTATGTTAGTGGTTTTGTCAATTAATTTGATAAAAATGTTACACGTAAGCCTGAGACGTCAATAAAACAAAATAAAAACAGCTAGTTACTAAGTTACATAATTATTACTTATTTGATCATTTATTTATATATTAATTTAATCTACTTATTTATGCTAATTAATTATTTATGTCAATCTAATTTGTATTTATCTGTTTGTTTTAATATAATTATTTAAGGCTATTTTTGGCATTTAGTGTATTTGTTTAAATTTCATTTAATCATCTGTATTAATTATTTTCGAATTATTGATATTCGTTTTTGTTTGCTTCAGAAATTATCATCTTAGTTGTATTTTTATTTACTTAATTTGCTGATTTAATATAATTATTAGCATAATTATTTTACAATTAGCCTATTATAGCTATTAGGCTACTTTAATTTGATTTTCGTTTGTTTGTTCTGTAAAAAATACTAGTTGCCTTAAAATCTTTAAGTTGAATCAAATTATGAGTCCTTTTAACTTAAATTACATTAAACTGGTTTAAAACAACTTTTACAATTAAAAAAAACGTTAGACGTTCGAAAACAAGATCAACCTTGTTTAATAATTATATTTAACATAAAAACGTGTTGTCATGACTTTTTAGCAATGCTCTTTATTCAGTATCTTAATAATGATTTTGGTTAGTTATAAATTATAATTATAAATTAAAATAATTTACATTGATTTATAGCATATTTTACTATGCTTTTTCTCCAAACAGCACTGAAATTGGATTTACGCTACACTGAAATTGGATTTACTAAATTTTTTAAAGGTAAGTGTTGCAAACAATTTATATGGGCTGAATTTAAACAAACAAATTATGTTGAACATTACAGAATTTAATGTTTGTTTGAATTCAGTGTTTTTTTTTTCAGTGAATTCTATTGCCCTCCCTTGACTAGTTTGAAAACCCCTCCACAAAAATAGCAATTCTTCTTATTGCTACTGAAATTAAAATAACATTTAACATGCATGCTGCGTTATTTGAATAATTTGCATATTATATTTGATCGAGAACCCGTGGAGACTCCAGAGTAACTCACGACAGCATGCGCTCGACCTCCGCGCGTTGCTCCGCGGCCTCCTCGGTGTTCAGCGACTGCAGCTCTCGTAGGATTGGTGGCGTGTCGAAATCATCCCCGTCCTCCGAGCCTTCATCACCGGACAGTTTTCCGCCTTTCCCCTGCGCGCCGGTCAGCGTCAGAAACACCGGTTTCGAGTCGCCACAGTCGCTGCCGCCGTTGGCACTGGACGGAGACAGGGGCTTCTCTATTTTAATTCCGAATTCTGCGGGACACGGGCATAAATCCTCCAGCGCCTGGACCAGGACATCCTTCGTGACCCCCGAGTCCAGCAAGGCGCTCAGGAGCTCCTGCTGAAGCGATGTCAACTTGGACACCATGTCAGTAAACATCAATCCGGCTGGAAGTCCTCGCGGCCCCCGGTAAATAATCTTTGGAGGGGTGAAGAAGGATTTTTTTTGCACGAGACAAAAGTGCGTCGCGCTTGACTTTTGCAGTTTGTCCAGAGCTCGAGCGCACCTGCTGAAGGAAGTAGATCCACGCTCCTGATGGGCGGAGCTCTGTGTGCGCCCATTGGCTAGGGAACAGCGTCATGCAAATGATGTTCACTCATTTATGAATATGCTAATGTTAATGGGGAATTCATACGTTTGATTCAAGCAAGGTTGAAATAATAATAATAATAATAATAATAATAATAATAATAATAATAATAATAATATTCATTCATTCATTTTCCTTCGGCTTTGCCTCTTTAATCATCAGTGGTTGCCACAGTGGAATGAACCGAAAACTTTTCCAGCATATGTTTTACACAGCGGATGCCCTTCCAGCTGCAACCCAGTATTGGGAAACACCCATACATTCTCACGTTCACACTTATACACTAAACCCACACCAACATGGGGAGAACATGCAAACTCCACAAAGAAATACCAACTGACCCAGGCGAACATCAGGACTCGAACCAGTGACTTTCTTGCTGTGAGGCGACAGTGCTAACCACTGAGCCACCGTGTTGCCAGTAATAATAATAATAATAATAATAATAATAATAATAATAATAATAATAATAATAATAATAATGTTAATAAACTTTATTTTATTTAAAGAAGCATCACAAAGTGGTTTAGTAATGCATTTCGAAAATCACCAATTGGTGTTGGTGTGTTTTGGTACTTTTGGGTCACTTTTAGGCTGCTTTAGAGGTAAGATAATTGCATATATTACAGAGTGTTATTCATTTAGATTATTTTGACTGTATATGATCATAATTAGGCTAAATAGCTTTGAATTCAAACTATTAACAGATTGAATAATTAAAATAAAACTAATATAACTGTTGTTTCTTGGAAAGAATGTTCCCTAAAATTCTTTTTATATTAGATTGGCAAAAAGTACTCACACTTTTTATTTAGTTAAGCTTAAAACTGAAGTTACTAATGGTCAAAGAAAAAAGAAATCAAATATAAATAAAAATGTAAATTTACTACAAAAATAAAATAAGCAAAAAAAGATGATCACAAAAGAAACTAAAACATTTCATTAATCACATAAAAAAGTAGAAGGCAATAAAAAAGATAAACACTGCTTTATAAATATGTAACAACAACAAAATCAGCAGTAATAATAATAATAATAAATGTTAAGACACAATTGTTAAGAAAACTCATCATCAAACTTATATGTAAATTTTCACTTTAGAATCTAAAGGCATGAGACAATGAAAAACAACAAAGTTTTGAGTGTTTATATTTATATTAGTGCTTTCTAGGAAAAGATTATTTGCATCCAAAATAAAAGGTTTGTTTTGACGTGTGTGTGTGTTTTATGTGAAGCTGCTTTGACACAATCTATATTGTAAAAGGGCTATACAAATAAAGGTGAATTGAATTGAATTCATATATTTATTATGTATATGTGATGCAAACACATACAGTGCTCAGCATAACTGAGTACACTCCATTTTGAAAATGAATATTTGTATCCATTTCTCAGTGAATATAGGCAATGTATTTTGGTGCATTTAAACAAAACAGATTTATTAAACAGATATGTTTATTAAAATAATACTTTAGTCATCAAAAATATTTAGAAATTAACAGATAATACAATTAAATTAAAGCTAAATATTGCAAAAAAAAATTACAACCTACAAAATTTTAACAAATTTTTTTCATTTTTTGCTTCTCTTATTTTTCCCCCTTTAAATGTTATATTTTCCATCACATATAAATTTGGATGTACTAGTTTTTGGACAGCATCGTAAGTTATTTTATCAGATAAGCTCTAGATTTGGCTTCAGTACTGACTGATCTGATGTATATGCACAAATTTTTCTAAAGCTTCCTATTAAAAATATGAATTTAAAAGACATATTTGTAAGGGGTGAACAAAAACATTTTGTCACATAGATATTTAAATGTATATTTTATATCTATTAATAAATAAACATTTTCTCAAATAGATGCATGTATGTGTGTATACAAAGTAAAAAATACACAACGCACACACATGTTATGTCAAAAAACTTTTATTTTAGATGTGATTGATCACAATTAGTCTTTGGCCAGCACTAGATATATTTATTTATATATTTCAGTGTGTAGTGCTTATATACAAGGTACATGTTACGGAAGCAGACGGACAAACAAGGGGAGTAAGTATAAATGAGGTTTATTACAACAGTAGAGCAATGTGGATAATGATTGAGAGTTGAAATGGAGTTTGGATGAACTGATGATCCTCTTTGCCAGGTGGGATGACAGACACAGAAGGATGACCGAATGCACACACCAGAGGACTTGAGTGGAAGACAGACTGACGAGACACACAACGCTTGACAGGACAACTGGAACACTGGACAGACTGGAATGAAAACAGAGTAAGGTAAGTACATATGCTGAGATCGCAGGGGAGTGAAACCTAGGAAGTGGTTCACTCAGAGTCCGCTTCGTAGGAACGAGACCGGACAATGAGTGAAGTGAGGTGTGTGCTTATATAGTGAATGGGAGTGATTGGGTGCAGCTGTGCGTGGTTAATACTCAGGTGAAGGTGCTCGATGCGTGATGTTGGTGGAAGAGCCTGGCCAATCCGTGACATTACCCCCCTCCCCAGGGCCCGCTCCTGAGGGCCTGAACCTCCGACGTCGTGGTGGTCTACCTCGTCCTCGAGGTGCTGGAAATTCTGGGTGATTGGAGTGGAACTCTTCCATAAGTGCGGGATCTAATATATCGGATCTGGGGACCCATGACCTTTCTTCGGGACCGTATCCTTCCCAGTCGACGAGGTATTCAAGCTGACCACCACGACGCCGGGACCGTAGGATGTCCTTGACTTGGTAGATGGCCCCTTCTTCTAACATCAGTGGGGGAGGAGGTTCCTCTTCATGACCAGGCTCTGTGGAGGGAATCAGAGGATCGTGAAAGGGTTTTAGAAGGGACACGTGGAATGTGGGGTGGATTCTGTACTGTGGAGGTAACTGTAACTTATATGTGACGGGGTTGACCTGTTCCAGGATGGTGAAGGGACCAACAAATCTGGGACTTAGTTTTCGGGAGGGCAGTCGCAAACGGATATCTCGAGTGGAAAGCCAGACCTTCTGCCCTGGAGTATAGATGGGACCTGGAATCCTCCTCTTATCGGATACCTCCTTTGTTCTGCGTACTGCCCTCTGAAGATGGTGATGAGCATCGTCCCAGACTCTCTCGCTCTCCCGGAACCAGTAATCCACTGCGGGGACATCAGATGGTGCGCCATCCCATGGAAAGAGTGGAGGTTGGAACCCTAGGATACATTGGAATGGCGTAAGTCCGGTGGTAGGTTGCCGCAGGGAATTCTGGGCGTATTCCGCCCAGCCCAGAAACTGGCTCCAGGAGTTTTGGTGACCGTGACAGAAGGTCCTGAGGAACCGCCCCACTTCCTGAATTTTCCTCTCTGTCTGGCCGTTGGTTTGAGGGTGATAGCCAGACGAGAGGCTTACGGTCACACCTAGGAGTCTGAAGAATGCTTTCCATAGTCTGGAGATAAATTGGGGTCCTCGGTCCGAGACTATATCTTCTGGTAACCCAAAATTTCGAAAGACGTGGTTGAACAGGTTTTCGGCGGTCTCTAGGGCTGTGGGTAGACCTTTCAAAGGAATCAATCGACAGAATTTTGAGAATCGATCTACGATGACTAGAATGCAGGTGTTACCTTCAGACAATGGGAGGTCTGTCATGAAGTCAACTCCTAGGTGTGACCAGGGGCGGTTTGGGATGGGCAAGGGATGGAGTTTACCAGCAGGTAGATGTCGGGGACTCTTCGACATAGCGCATTCTCTGCAGCCTTGGACGAACCTCCTCACATCCCTCGCCATGTTCGGCCACCAAAAGCGTTGGGATAGCAGCGAGAGGGTGTTGTTGGCCCCAGGATGCCCTGTGCCCAGAGATGTATGGCTGGAATGAATGAGATCTACCCGTTGATTTTCAGGGATGAAGCGTCGATTGGGGGGACAGCCCGGCGGAGTTCTGGATTCTGGAGTGGCAACTACTGTTGGAGCGGACCATTGGATGGGACAGATAGTGATCTGATCGGGAAGGATCTTGGCCGGTGTCTCAATGGTTTCATGCTGGTCGTGAATTCTAGAAAGTGCGTCTGCTCGGATATTTTTTGATCCTGGTCGATATGATATAGAGAACTGGAATCTGGAGAAGAACAATGACCAACGGGCCTGACGAGGACAGAGTCTTTTAGCATCTTTTAAGTACTGTAGGTTTTTATGATCTGTGATTACCTGGAACGAATGTTTGGCCCCCTCCAACCAGTGTCGCCACTCCTCCAGGGCGAGCTTGATGGCAAGAAGTTCTCGATTTCCGATGTCATAGTTCCTTTCCGCCGGGCTGAGCTTCCGGGAGAAATAGGCACACGGATGGAGTAATGAGGGAGTACCGTGGTACTGGGATAGGATGGCTCCCACTCCGGTGGTCGATGCATCTACTTCGACCACAAAAGGCAAGTCAGGATCAGGATGAGTCAGGAGTGGAGCTTGAGTGAAGGAGTCTTTGAGGTTTTGGAAGGCTGCGGCGGCTTCGGGAGGCCAGGGTAGTGTTTTGGGTTTGTTTTTTAACAGAGTGGTGAGCGGAGCGGTGATGAGACTGTAATTATGGATGAAACGTCGATAGAAATTGGCAAATCCTAGGAAACGTTGGAGTTCCTTTATGGTTTTGGGTTCTGGCCAGGAGATGACAGAGGTAACCTTCCCCTCGTCCATACGAACCCCTCTCTGATCTATGATGTACCCCAAGAACTGAACAGATGGTAAGTGGAAGGAGCATTTTTCAGCCTTGAGATACAAATGATGTCTCCTGAGGGTTTTCAGGACCTCCGCAACGTGGTGGCGATGTTCGGCCTCACTCCGGGAGTAAATCAGGATATCATCGATGTAGACTATGACGAAGAGATGGAGGAACTCCCGGAGGACTTCGTGGATGAAATTTTGGAATACGGAGGGGGCGTTAACCAGACCATAGGGCATGACCAGATACTCGTAGTGTCCAGTAGGGGTCACAAACCCAGTCTTCCACTCGTCCCCCTCACGTATTCTCACCAGGTTGTAGGCGCTGCGGAGGTCCAACTTGGTGAAAATTTTGGCGGATCTGAGCTGTTCCAGGGCCGCCGGGACGAGAGGAAGGGGATAGCGGAATTTGACGGTACCTTGGTTTAGGATTCGGTAGTCGATACATGGCCGCAGCCCTCCATCCTTCTTAGCCACGAAGAAGAAACTTGAGGCAGCGGGTGACGTGGAAGGGCGGATATACCCCTGACTCAGAGCCTCCTGAATGTACTCCTCCATGGCCTTTGTTTCCGGAAGGGACAACGGGTAGATCCTACCTCTGGGCATAGGAGCATCTGGAAGCAGGTCAATGGCGCAGTCCCATGGCCGATGTGGAGGTAGCTGGGAAGCTCTCTTGGGGCAAAATACATCCTCGTATGAGGAGTAGATCTTCGGGATCTGAATGGATCGTTTCTCGACTGGACTTTCGACAGACGTGACGTAGACAGTAAGGGGTCTTTGAATTTGTAAGGGTAGATCGGGAAAACAGCTGGATCTGCATTCTTCACCCCATCTCCTTATTTCTCCTGTGCCCCAAGAGAGGATGGGATCGTGCTTCACCAGCCACGGGCGCCCTAAGATGATGTCCATCGATGCACCCTCCAGAACCAGAAATTGAATCTCCTCTTTGTGGAGCAGTCCTACTTGGAGATTGACGGATTCACATTTTCGATGGATACGTGCCTGAGAATGGATATCGTTGGTTATGGGTTGAATCTGGTAGACGTGCGTTGAGGCTTCGGTGTTAAGCTGGAGTCGGCGACAGAGGGCGTGCGAGATGAAATTTCCAGCTGACCCGGAGTCGATGAGGGCCGTGACTGAAACTGAGACAGAAGGGGTAGTTAACTGGACATTAGTGGTGAGAGGATGCATCTTTTCAATGGGAGAACTGAACAAACTCACCACAGAGCGTGCTGGACGAATGGGACAGTCCAGCCTGACATGTCCTTCGGCACCACAGTACATGCACAGACCCCGGGTCAGCCTCCTCTGTCGCTCAGTGATCGTGAGTCTACCAGATTCTATGATCATTGGTTCTGGTTCTGGAGGGACGGCTGGCTCTGGCGAACGGAGGAGTGCTTGGGATACTGGTGGAGTATCATGCTGGTAGACCCTCAGACGATCGGAACAGCGCAGAGAGTGTTGGATGAACTTCTCCAACCCCATCGTGTCGTCTAGGGCGGCCAACTGTAACCGGAGGCTGGGCTCTAGTCCGAGCCGGTAGGTTGTGAGGAGGGATCGCTCATTCCATCCGCTCGCAGCAGCCAGAGTTCGGAATTTGAGAGCATACTCCTGAGTGGACATGGCTCCCTGTTTGAGATGGTATAACTTTTCTCCGGCTGCTACTTCAGCATCCGCGCGACCAAAAACCTCCTTGAAATACTGGGTGAATGACTGAATGGAATTTGTTACCGGCCCAGACTGTTGCCAGATGGTTTCAGCCCACCGAAGAGCCGATCCAGAGAGGAGGGAAATGATGAAAGCAATTTTGGACCGATCTGTAGGGTATAACTCGGGTTGCATAGTGAATACCAGAGAACATTGTAAGAGAAATCCATTGCACTCCTCCGCCCCGCCAGAGTAGGGCGCTGGTCGAGCCATGGGACTGGATGAGTGGGTGGACGGTGAAGAAGTGCTCGGTGCTGGTGGTGCTTCGGGAAGTGGAGCAGATGGTAGTAGCACTCTCTTCAAAGCATCCACCAACTCCTGAAGGGGATCGTGAGTGCTCATGCTGTTGATAGTTGATGGTCCGGTCTTCTGTTACGGAAGCAGACGGACAAACAAGGGGAGTAAGTATAAATGAGGTTTATTACAACAGTAGAGCAATGTGGATAATGATTGAGAGTTGAAATGGAGTTTGGATGAACTGATGATCCTCTTTGCCAGGTGGGATGACAGACACAGAAGGATGACCGAATGCACACACCAGAGGACTTGAGTGGAAGACAGACTGACGAGACACACAACGCTTGACAGGACAACTGGAACACTGGACAGACTGGAATGAAAACAGAGTAAGGTAAGTACATATGCTGAGATCGCAGGGGAGTGAAACCTAGGAAGTGGTTCACTCAGAGTCCGCTTCGTAGGAACGAGACCGGACAATGAGTGAAGTGAGGTGTGTGCTTATATAGTGAATGGGAGTGATTGGGTGCAGCTGTGCGTGGTTAATACTCAGGTGAAGGTGCTCGATGCGTGATGTTGGTGGAAGAGCCTGGCCAATCCGTGACAGTACATGCTTATGTACAGTTACTGCTTATATATAATGTAAATGTCTGTAAAACCCATCATGTATTTTTAACAAGAAATACCAAAAATACTACATTATAATTTAGTAATAGCAGTAATATTAGCATTTTATTTCTCAAAAGTTGTTTTTTAATTATTATTTTTTTACTTAAAGCATATATTTATTACCCATTACTTATACTAAACAGAATTATTACTATTTAACAGATAGACTGCAATCCAAATAATATCCTAAGAAATCATTATGAAATGTCTGAAATCAAACAGCTGAAAAGCCTAAACCTGCTGCTGGAACAGAATTTTAATACGTCGCATTTCAACCTTTCTCACACATTTTGGGGACCAGTCGCTTCTCAATGATTAACAGCAGTTAATGACAAACTTACAGAAATTACATATTTTTTTCCAGGATGTGAAACTACTTCTGTTGTGAAAGCTGCGGTGGAGTGTGACTGTATCGGATGAATAATTTGTTCGTTTTTTTTTTTTTCCTCTCTCTTCTGACCAGGAGCTTTTGGTGTTGTTCCTTGACTCTTATCAAAGGCTCTGCTGTCTCGCTATCAAACCCTCTTCCCTGTCCACCCCTGCTGTTTCTAACAACATATAGAGCTCATTTGCCTGTATTTATCTCACAAGACCATGAGCTGACAGACATCCACTCAAAGGTTTTCGATTGAGGAGTTTGCAGATATATATTAGATGTCAATGTAGCTAAAACAATGCATTCAATTAAAACCTCCACACAGATTTCAGACATGATGAGTAAACTGGAGAATCAGTGACCAGAAAGATGAGTTCGGGTCAGTAAGCTGGACCTTGACTTGGACTCAAGAGGACACATAAACACAAGCCCGCACACACACAGACACATGCACACATGTTTGGTTTTCATGCTTTATAAGTACTTCCCATTGACGAAATGATTTTTATTATGTCCTCACTTTGGTGTCTTTCTTCCCAAAATTAGACAGATAAACTCTTTCCAACATTTATGTTTGTGGGAGAATGTTGCTTTATTCCACATCATGGTGAGTGTGTCGAAACAATGTGAAACTACAAAAGGATGAATGACTTTAAAGGGGACCTATTATGCAAAAAAACACTTTTTAAGGGGTTTAAACACAGTTGTGTGGCAACAGTCTGTGAATACAACCAGCCTCTAATGATAATTCTTTTTTTTTCCAGCTTAGTACCTTTATTAATCTGGGGTCGCCACAGCGGAATGAACTGCCAACTTATCCAGCATATGTATTATGCAGCGCATGCCCTTTCAGCTGCAACCTATCACTGGAAAACATCCATACACACTCATTCACACACAGACACTATGGACAATTTTTAGCTTACCCAATTCACCTATACCACATGTCTTTGGACTTGTGGGGGAAACCAGAGCACCTGGAGGAAACCCACGTGAACATGGGGAGAACATGTAAAATGATCAAAACTAATTAATTTTATTTTTTATAATCACACTTCATTAAACACTGCGGACACATTTTGCTTATTTGAATTTAAAGCGACAGTCACCAAAACGGCACATTTTTGATCAAAAACCTAAAAGAGGCAGCTTCAAAGAGTTATAAAACATATTTGTGGGGAATTTTAAGCTGAAACTTCACATAAACACTCTAGGAACATCAGAGACTCATTTTACGTCTTGTAAAAATGGGCATAATAGGACCTCTTTAAATGATATTTTAAGTTTTAATAAAATAAATAAAAGTAAACAATGAATAAAGACAATGCTTTCTACAGATGATCACAGGCTCGTATTGTCATATAAGGTGTTGTTTTTAAATAAAGCAAGCAACTGTCAGAATGTTTCTATGGCAACAACAAATGGCTAGGCATTAAATAATGATTTACAAATAATAATATTAAGTAGCTGATCCAGTGCACTTCCCTAAATCCAACTCTCACAGGAAACGTTCTGCAGTTCTACATTCTAAAAACGTACCGCTATACATTTCTGGAGAGCACCAAATACATTACAGGAAGCCAGTGTGTACACTTTTCATCTCAAAATTCTCTGCGAGTGCCATTTGGGCCTCCTGTTCTCACGTAAATCCACCAGAGGTCGCTGTCAACTGACTGACTGACAGAATGACTGACTGACCAATCGACTGACCCACCCTCCTCCTTCCCTAAACCCAACCAATACTGATTTCTAAAGCACTGATTGACGCACCCACCCACCTTCTTGCCTAAATCCAACTGACCGTTTTAAAAGGCAATCCAGAAAAAGAAAAGCCCTCACCTAATTTCTTTTCCGATTTGAACACTGTTATTTACATGTTTATTAAATTTTTTGGATTCTGTTTTTGTTTTACCCATAAACCGGACTTGAAGCCTGTTGTCACGGTCAACTCCTCTCAGCATCTCAAGTCTACCAACGTAAATGGCAAGCTAACTGGACAAACTGATAACAACCCCGTAGCGTTACTTCCAACAGTATCTGGATGCAGCCTTATATGATGCAAGCTGAGATTGCATCACTTAGCGATGCAATGTCAGACACAATGTACTCAATGGAGCGAGTGGCGTCACTGTGAGGGGTAGGTTTAGGGGTTAGGTGAGCCCATTAAAAAGCATTGGATGCAGTACAGATTGCAGTGCACCAGGTCTGCATCCAGACCCCTCATGTTACTTTACTGTGGCTATAATTTACTTCTGGCTATATAATTTGCGATCTCCAGAAATGTATATAGAGCTACGTTTTCAGAATGAGCGTATTTGTTGTCTAACAATGTTACATTTTCCCGTTTTCCTCATGGAGACCAAAATAAAACATCCCCACAAGGTAAAAAATTACTGGTATTACTGAACTTGATACACTACTAAGACATATA
This sequence comes from Danio aesculapii, assembly GCF_903798145.1. Taxonomy (NCBI): domain Eukaryota; kingdom Metazoa; phylum Chordata; class Actinopteri; order Cypriniformes; family Danionidae; genus Danio; species Danio aesculapii. The sequence continues at coordinate 12,112,957 of NC_079455.1, read as the reverse complement.
CATTCATACAGCTCATAACCCCCCCACACACAAACTCTCTCTCACTTCTACACACACACACACACACACACACACACACACACACACACACACACACACATTGGAAAATCTTGTTACTTCTTTTAAAAAGTTACTAAATGTTCCAACCAAACAGAGTTCATCCAAATCTGAACATTCTGTCATCATTTGCTTAACCTGATTCACTTTCTTTCTTCTGTTGACCAAAAACAAGATATTTTGAGGAATGTTGAAAACCTGTAACCATTCCACACAACTATTGACAACTTAATTTTTGATTGAACATAAAACAATTAAGTTGTACCAAAAAAACAAGAATTGTGTTGATTCTGCTCATTGTGTGTGTGTGTGTGTGTGTGTTTGTGTGTGTGTGAGTGCGTGCGTGCGTGCGTGTGTGTGTGCGTGACAAAAACTCATTTTTATAGTGAATAAATGGTCATAAACGGTCATTATGTGAGATATATTGATGGTGCCTGAATACTGCTTGGTTTGACTGTACACGTTCACATTTAAACTATAAGTATAGGATATATCATAGTGCAGGGGCCCAAACTTTATTGTATGAAGGGGCCAAAAACCAAATATCATAGAGAGCCGTGGGCCAAAAACCAAATATAACAAACTATATTACATTAAAGTTACCAATATACAGTGAAGTCAGAATTATTAAACCCCCTCAATCATTAGCCCCCCTGTTTATTTTTTTCCTCAATTTCTATTTAACGAAGTGAAGATTTTTTCAACACATTTCTAAACATAATAGTTTTAATATCTCATCTCTAATAACTGATTTATTGTATCTTTGTCATGGTGACAGTTAATAATATTTTACTAGATGTTTTTCAAGACACTTCTATACAGTTTAAAGTGACATTTAAAGGCTTAACTAGGTTAATTAGGCTAAGGCAGGTTAGAGTAATTAGGCTAGTTATTGTATAATGATGGTTTGTTCTGTAGACTATCAAAATAAAATATAGCTTAAAGGAGCTAATAATTTTGACCCTAAAATGGCTTTTAAAAAAAAAATTGGTTTTATTTTAGCTAAAATAAAACTAATAAGACTTTTTCCAGAAGAAAAAAACATTATCAGACATACTGTGAAAATTTCTTCGCTTTGTTAAACATCATTTGAGAAATATTTTAAAAATAATAATAATAATTCTGATTTCAACTGTAACTATTGCAATAAAAACATAAACAATCACATTTAAAACACAGTGGAGTTCAACGCTGAATACACTATTCAAGCAAAATCTGCCTTTGCCTTGATTTGCTCACCAAATCTATCTGTCGGGTGTACATTTTAAACTAAATCTGATTAGTTTACATCATTTCAATTATTAATCTGGGGTCGCCACAGCAGAATGAACAGCCAACTTATCCAGCATTTGTTTTATGCAGCAGATGCCCTTCCAACTGCAACCCATCACTGGGAAACACATACACACTTATTCACACTCATACACTACGGACAATTTAGCCTACCCAATTCACCTATACTGCATGTCTTTGGACTGTGAGGGAAACCATAGCACCCGGAGGAAACTTGTTCTGTAGACTTGCCGTGAGGCGACAGCACTACCTACTGCGCCACTGTGTCCCCCCATCATTTTAATTGAAACGTTTAATTTTAGTTAGCTTTTTTGTAGCTTAACAATATAACAAACACATAAAAGGTTACATTATATTTCAAACGACAATCTCAAAACCATCCTCATCATTCTCTGTCTCTTCTTAGATGGGATGGCGGGTCACATCAAAGGTTACCATAGGCAAACTTTGGTCCTCGGACACTAGTTTGGGCATTTCTTTTATAGTGTGTTTTTTTACTTCATATTTCTCTCAACACAATGAGAGCTGTCAGTCAATAAATGGGAACAAAGAAACAAAGTAACTGGGATTACATTTTTGAAAAAGTAAATCAGTCATGAATTGTTTTATTAGTTACTTTCAAAAGTAATTTCATTACAAAACTTATATTACCTAATGAATTACCCCAATACACACAGACACAAACACACACAAACTGTAAAAATGCTGGGTTCCACAAAATTCCTTCATGTTGTCCCAACACAAATCGATTAAGTTAACCTTTCCAAATTTAGGTGGATTAAACATATAATAAAGCTCATTCTAAATAAGTGTTTTGAACAAGCACAAAATATTTCTTTATTGCACGCACACACATGCACGCATGCAGGAATGAAAAGAGTTTATTTCTGATGGGATTTGATCAGAGCTGGCATTGTGAGAGAAATGTGAGGTCTTGAGGCATTTATAGTGTGTGTTTGCAGAGACAGAACTGTGTCCACAGGTGTAACACCATATAAAGCCTCCGTTGATCACCCTGTTAGACATTAACCACAGTACACTAACCCGCCTGAGCCTTCTTTTCACTATGATGAGCAATGATTATGATTGTTTTGTGTTATAAAACAGCCTACAGATGTGCAAATATACGGGGAAATTAAACTCTTTTTTACCATTTAAATTATTTTTTTCAAGTCAAAAACATAAATTAATACACATTATTGTTTATTTATAAAAAAAATGTAAACAAATAAATTATTTTTAAATAAGCATAATTTATATCAACAAATTTGCATGTCTTAAATCTTTTATAAGTAGTTACTTATGGCAACATGAATAAGCAGTACTCAATTTCTGATATGATTTGAACAATTTTTTTTTCTTAGGATGAATTATAGGAATTTTTTACTACTTTAAAAGTAGATGGTAATTGCACTTTTGGAATACTGTATATACAGTAAATAGAAACAAATATTCCCCCTGGCTTTCTTGTGTGAAAGTTAACAACAACAACAACAACAGCAACAAAAGAAAATCAAGAAGATTTAATATAAAAACATAATTTTTTCATTCATTTTCCTTCAGCTTAGTCACTTATTCATCAGGGGTCGCCACAGCGGAACGAACCGCCAGCTATTCTGGCACATGTTTTTACGCAAAAGATGCCCTTCCAGCTGCAACCCAGAACTGGGAAACACCCATACACTCTTACATTCACTTATACACTACAACCAATTTAGTTTAATCAATTCACCTATACCGCATGTTATTGGACTGTGGGGGAAACCGGAGCACCCGGAGAAAACCCAAACCAGAGAACATGCAAACTCCACACAGAAATGCCAACTGACCCAGCCGGGACTCGAGCCAGCAACCTTCTTGCTGTGAGGTGAAAGTGCTTACCACTAAGCCACCGTGTTGCCCTGTAATAATATTATCATTCTATAAAACACAAAATAAGATATCCGGAAGAACGTTGGAAACCTGTAACCAGTGGCATCAATAGCATTTGTTTTTTTACTATGGAGGTCAATGGTTATTAGTTGACAACATTCTTCAAATGATCTTCTTTTGCTTCTGCTCATCTTTTACTTGTACCACATCTGTTTGGAAAATGAAACAAATTCTAAAAAAATGAAATAAAAAAACAATCCTGTGATTTTTTTTCTTTGCTAAATATTTCCAAATTATGTTTAACAGAGCAAGGAATTTTTCACAGTATTTCCTATAATAATTTATCTTGTGGATAAAGTCTTATTTGTTTTATTTTGGCTAGAATAAAATCAGTTTTTATTTTTGTAAAAACCATTTTAAAGTCCCTTAGGATTTTTTTTTCTGACTGTCTACAGAACAAACCATTGACACACAATGACTTGCCTAATTAAACTAATTAAAGTAGTTAAGCCGAATACTAGTATCTTGTAAAATATCTAGTAAAATATTATTTACTGTAATCATGGCAAAGATAAAAAAAAAATCAGTTATTAGAAATTAGTTATTAAAACTATTATGTTTAGAAATGTGTTGAAAAAAACTTCTCTAGTTAAACAGAAATTGGGGATAAAATATACAGTGGGGATAATATATATATAATTAAAACTTAGTTGAAATAGAATGTTAAAAAAAAGTCCAGAAATGTCCAATTGAAATATTTGTGCAATAAATGTGTGTTAATTAAAATATAAATTAAAAGTAGAGATAAATAATAAGTTTTCATAAGTAATACAATAATTTAGACAGATGTGTAAATGCCTGATGTACAACCGCCCGAAATCACAGAGCATTTGTCAAAATTAAAGTGACTAGAAGAAAACACGGCCATTTCCTTTAAGGAGGCAGAGGAGCAAATGAGATCAGTGGCAGAGGAAATGAGGAGTGTGAGTGAAGCTACTCTCCCAGAACACATATCACAGATACACACATGCAACTAAACACACACTTACGTACACCGACATTCGCTACAAACAATTCGTATTATAAATATGTATGAAAACAATCTACATGAATGAATCAATCTATGTGAATAAAATAATTATGGAAGTAAAAAAATTCATTCATTTATTTTCTTTTTGGCTTAGTTCCTTTATTCATCAGGGGTCGCCACAGTGGAATGAACTGCAAACTTATACAGCATATGTTAAACAGAGCGGATGCCCTTCCAGCTGCAACCCACTACTGGGAAACATCCATACACACTCATCCACACACATACACTATGGCCAATTTAGTTTATTCAATTCACCTATAGTGCATGTCTTTGGGCTGTGGGGGAAACCGGAGCACCCGGAGGAATCCCACACCAACACAGGGAGAACATGCAAACTCTAGACAGAAATGTCAGATGACCCAGCAGGGACTCGAACCAGCAACCTTCCTGCTGTGAGGCAACAGTTCTAACCACTGAGCCACTATTTCACCAGTAAGATAATTTTACAGAAAAAAGATTTTTGTTTTTCTACAGTTTTTCTTACATTTTCAGAAATAAAGGTAGAAAAGCTGTTACTTGAATGATTCCCTTTTAAAAAAGTTATATTTTGTGCCTAAAGGTTACATATTTGTGCCTAAAAGATTCATATTGGTACCTTAAAGTTATAACTTAATATCTAGTATATTTTAGTGGCATATATTGTACCTTAAATGTTTAATAGTATTTTAAAGTCCACAAATGCACATTTGATAGTGTCCCACCTCAGGGTCAGCTCTTACCTTTATTTCTGAAGGTGTACTTTAAAAACCAAAACTTATTATTGAATTTTACCAGCAGGTTTTCGACATATACATATAACATATAATTACACATACATATAATTTTACATGTAAAAAAAAAATCAGTCAGTCCCTCTTGAGAGGATTTTTCTATATATTTCTGAATATGGAATATCAGTTGTGTTCCACTGAAATGAGTGAGCTATTCTTTAACTAGGGACAACCTTTCATGTAATATATAATATATAGAATATATTTTAAAATAAAAATTTCCCTTATAATTTACTCGCACTCAATTGGTTCTACGTTTTTGCGATTTTTTTCCTTGCTGTTGATCAAGATACACTTCAAAAACGCTGAGGTCCACACAATTCCTTCTTGTTGGCTCAACACAAATAGATTAAGTTACTGTAACTCAATTCATGTTTTTAGAAATTCAAGTGGATTGAACATAAAACGATTAAGTTGTTTCACAAAAATGTAAGAATTGTGTTGTTTCAACTCATTTTTAAAATAGAGTTTAAACAAGCAGCAAAGGCCGTTTTTTTGTGTGTATTTTGAAGAATGTTGAAAAACTTTGACATCCATAGACAAAAAATACTCTAATAAATCCAAACAACTTTGAAAGTAGTGAAGGATCACTGAAAAAAATGATGTCTGCAAAATTGTTGAAAAAATTTTATATGGGTTGAATTTAAACAAACAAATTAAATTTAGCAATGTTCAACTTAATTTGTTTGTTTAAATTCAGCCCAAATTAATTGTTTACAACAGTTTAACTTAAAAAAAATTGTAAATCCAAGGAATCATCTTTGAATCATTCTTTTCAGTGATGAGTAAATTACAGCAGTATTTACTTTTTGTGTAAACTATCCCTTCAAGGTGACTTTCTTTGTGAAAATTCCCAGACGCTGATAATGCAAGGATTTCCTTTGACAACAAGTTTTATCTAAATAATTATTCAACTCTAATTTAATGGCAATTTATATAATTATAATCCTCCCATATAGACTTTTAACCCCTTGCTTGAAGTGTTTGCAAAAATCACTTGACATTTCATATAAACTGCACTTGGAGAACAATTATAACACACTTGAGTCATCAGCAATGATGCTGCACTGCACTTTTACAACACAGTAAAGAATTCATGAGCTTTTTATGGATACAATGTTCAAAAGAAGACTTTAAGCACAGGTTCAAAATCTGAAGAAACTGGCACCGTAAACGTAAAGAGGAGAATAAAAGCAGGCAGAGCATGTGATTGTGGCATAGAAGCATTCAACAGAGATTCAGCGTCACTCTGCTTTTCTGTCTTTCACTTATTACTCACCAGGCATCGAGCTAAATGGTTACTCAGGTTAATTGGGTATTGCTTAACTAACGCCCTGCAAATCTTTCAACCAACACAAACATCACATTATCTGTCTGCCCACGCAATATATGGATATAAGCAGCTTGACGTAAAAGTGTAGTATTTGTAATGTGTTTTTAGCTGATTTTATGGCAAGACTCTGCAGGTGAATATTGTAATAAACAAAAAATACACTTCAAAAAAAGTTTTCAATAATTTGTGATTAATGTTTTTTAATTATGCTTTTGAATTGCAACATAGGAACTTGATCTTGGTCCACTTTAGACGTTTTTTTAAAAATACACATTTTTTTCCATGTACTTTATTGCTCAGTAGATACAAGACATTAATGCCAAGGAGTGGCCTAGTCAGAGCCCAGACCTGAATCTTATTGGACATCTGTGGAGAGATCTAAAAAATGTCTGTGCACCGGCACCACACTAAAACTGCTAGAGCTTGAGAGGTACTGCAAATAAAGCGAGCATTTGTCTACAAACTAGAATCATTCTTAAAAGGCTGTAATTGGTTCCAAAAAAATGCTTCAACAATGTATAGTGCAAAGGCTTATGTACATGTGATTTTTTTATTCATTTGCAAACAAACTTCTTACAAATTGTCATTATGGTGTACCCTTTGTAGAAATTCGAGCAAAATAATGAATAAAGCTGTATTTAAAAAAAACTCTGCTAACAATTTGAGGATTGGATACTTTGGATGTTTTCTATCTTTCCATTTTACTCAAATATTTATGGAACGCTGACAGATGCAAGAAAAATTATTCTGTCATCAGTAACAATGTTTCCATTCCACGTAATTTTATACACATCTTGGAATATCAAGTCAAGTCAAGTTGGCTTTTTATTGTCATTTCAACAATATACAGTGCAGTACACGGTAAAGCAAAACAATGTTCCTCCAGGACCAATGCACTACATTAAACAAGATAAACTCAAAACATAACACAGGACTGCACACTACAAAAAAAAAAATAAGAAGAACGAAATAAAATAAGAACAAACTAAAATAAAAATAAGAATAAGAGCGCAAAGTGTGGTTTGTGCAACATTTAGTGCAAATAAGACAGGACAGACAAGAAACAGTAACAGTAACTATTCACATAACTATTCACAACTAAACGGTAACAGTATCAAATAATAAATGCTTGATGGAAACAGCAAGATACATATAATTTTTTTAAATGCACGGTAACACTTTATAATAACTGCACACTAGGAATCATTTATTAAGCATTAGCATATAGTGAATTCATTATTTACTAAGCATTAACTCTACATTAATAAATGTTAGTAAGCAGTTTATAACTGCAGTTACAAATGTTAGTCTTAACTTATAAACACATTTATAATGTGCTTAATGGTTGTATTTTCATAATTTGTGAGTGATTTATTTTTCATTATTAAATTAAGTATTGCATTATTTACAAACCATTTTTATTTAAGAGTAGCTGAGGGTTTTTAAGATCATTCAGAATGAGTTAGTAAATGATTAACAAACTATTCAAATCAACATTCATATATCTTATTATTCACATGTATAGTAATGGTTACTATGTATGTTAATAAATGCTTCATTAACTCAACTTCATGCAGTTTTGTGACCTAATCTAAAGTGAGGACTATTTATGCTTTGTAAATCCCCCATAAATGACAATTGAAGGCTCAGTATTAAATTAACAATACATCTTTGCAATCCTATTTAAAAAAATAAAATTACTGTAAAATTACTGTAAAAATTGGATAAAACAACAATTTAATAATTCATCAATACATTAAGATACAACATTTTAAAGTTATTAAGCGAAGTTTAAACTGTACAGTTATTGTATTTTAGATAAGATTGCAAAGATTTATTTTTCATTTGATAAAGTTTCATTTGTGGATCTTGCTAAAAACAGAAATGAATAAAGTCTTTTATTTTCTGTTTAACATGTTTAGAATATAAGTGACCATTTAATTGTCATTTATGAGGAATTTATAAAGCATAAATAGTCCTCACTTTAGATTAGGTCACAAAACTGGATGAAGTTGAGTTAATAAAGCATTTATTAACATACAAATTAACTATTAGTATACGCCTGAATAATAAGAATTATGAATGTTAATATGAATAGTTTGTTTACTCACTCATTCTGAATGATCTTAAAAAACCACCAACTATTCTGAAATAACTGGTTTGTAATTAATGCAATACTTAATTTAGTAATAAAAAATAAATCATTAACAAAGTATGAAAACACAATTATTAAGCACATTACACATGTACTTATAAGTCAAGAATACAGCATTTGTAAAGCCAGTTATAAACTGCTTACTAATGTTAATTAATATAGAGTTAATGCTTAACAGATAATTAATTAACTATATACTAATGCTTAATAAAGGATTCACAGTTGTTATAAAGTGTTACCGAAATGATCTACTTTAACTATGATGAAAACACAATTACTCATCAAATAAAAAAAATAAAATCTGGAAACTACAATTTCAGATAGAAACAAACAAATTGTACTTAATTCACAAATGTTTTATGCAATATTCCAGTTTTGCGCATAAATCTAATTTGCAACTTTCACTTGTTCAAAAACTTTCTTTATTCTGCTGAACAAAAAAGATATTCTGAAGAAAGCTTGAAACCAGTAACCGTTGACTTTCATAGTATGTTTTTCCCACTATCTACCTACTACCTAATATCTTCTTTTTGTGTTCAACAGAATAAAGAAAATCATAAACATTCGAAATCATTTCAGGGTGAGCAAATAGTCAGTTTTCATTTTTAAGTGAACTAATTAAATGTTGAATTAAAATTTGATTTTATTTAAATTTACATAATGTTAGCCGACAATGCAGAGACTTTAGTGAGCAAATCAAGTCAAAGGCAAATTCTGCTTGACTAGTGTATTCAGCACTCAACTCCAGTGTATTATAAATGTGATTGTTTTATTGCATAAAATGTTTATGATTATGTTTATTACAATTATCATTTAAAAGTTATACTGCATTAGTAGTATGATTTAAAGTGATGTTTTCTGTTTATTTTATTAAATATTAGAAAATTACCTATGGCAACTTTAATGTAATGTAGTTTGGTTTATTTACCCCTGGCCCACAGCTCTCAATGATATTTGTTTTTGGGCACGCCTGCTTTAAACTGTAACACATTCAGTCCAAAAAATGACTTTATTAATCCGCAATATTGATTTCACATCTCTTTTACACAAGATGCACTCATTGCTTCTTAAAAGGGGTTTATTGTGCTGTATGGGGTCTCAATAGCTCCCATCGGGACCCCCAGTGTGTGGAGGGTGATGAGGTTGAGCGCTCTGGATCAGTGTCTGAATCAGCAGTCCCTCCTCCTGATGGTCCTGTTAGAGATGAGTGGACTCTTGCCCTGCTGAACCTCACGCTTGCCTGATCTGCTCTTCACAGGAATCACACGTCTCGTCCTCGTCTTCATCCTCCTGCTGCTTTTCTCTCTCATGCTCCAGTGATCCCGAGGCCCCAGAGGGCCAAAGTCAATCAGTGCATCGCGTCCAACTAAAACACTGATTTCACTACAGACTTTTGTGTGTGTGCTAATGTTGCTTTTGGCAGCTTTTTAAATGTTTTTATATTATGGAGCTAATTTTATATATACAGCTGAAGTCTAAATGATTAGCCCTACTGTGTGTTTTTTTTTCTTTCAGCTATTTCCCATTTACCCATTCATTTTTAACTGTCTCTTAATTATATTTTTAAAACCAGTAAAATGATAACTTTTCCATATGTATACAGTTTTTTTTCTATTAAACAAGAAACTGTAACATAATGTTAATATTATATGTATAAGAGAACTAAAAATATAGAAAAAAATAGAGGAAGAGAAAAAAAAGAATTAGGGGAGACATGGACAGGGGTGGGGGGGGGGGGGATGAGGTGTTTCTACTAGGGTTAAATCACTGTTCTCTTGTTAAAGTACTCAATTAATGGATTCCACATTACATAGAAATTCTTAGTTTTATTTTTTAAGGGAAAGTCTGAGCTTCTCAAGCTGCAGGCAGGACATTCTATTTTTTTACCAATGTGGAGCAGTGGGGAGGATCTTTTAGTTTCCAATTTAGTAAAATCAATCTACGTGCAAAAAAGGGTTCTAAATTTCTAAATCTAGATTTTTAGATAGTTCTGCATCATCACTAACACCAAATATAGCTAAAATAGGCCCGGGGTATATTTGTTTTCCCACCACTTCTGATATTAACTGAAAAACCCAAAAAATCTAATAATTAACAATTTTAGGCCAATTCTAAAACACTTTGACTGCATCAATCACACAATGGGTCTACAGAGGGGAACATCTTAGAGCTTTAAGTTAGATAAGTGGAGTCAGTGCAGGATCTTAAATTGTATTAAACCCTGCCTGATACACACAAAACTAGAATGAACTTGTTCTTGTGCTTCAGCAAGGATTTTTTTGACAGTATTTCCTACAATATTTATTATTCTGGTAAAAGTCTTATTTGTTTTATTTTGACTAGAATAAAAGCAGTTTTAATAAAAACAATCATTTGCCAAATTACCCTAACCCGCCTAATGAACCTAGTTAAGGCTTTAAATGTCACTTTAATCTGAATATTAGTATCTTGAAAAAACCTAGTAAAATATCATGTATTGTCATCATGCCAAAGATAAAATAAATCAGTAATTAGAAATGAGTTATTACAACTATTATGTTTAAAGAATTGTTGGGGAAAAAAACTTCTTTCCGTTATACAGAAATTGGGGGGAAAAATATACCGGTGGTCTAATAATTCAGGAGGGCTAATAATTCGGAGTTCGACTGTATTTTTTATAAAAATGCATAGTTACCGTAACACTTTAGTTTAAGTAGCCATTCTCACTATTAAATAGTGGCTTTGTGCGTGCCTATTATTAAGATATTGGCTGTTTATTAGTACTTATAAAGTACATATTCTGCATGATCTTATTTCTAAACTAATATCTTAACCCAACTATTATCAGTTTTTCTCAGTGGCTTTGGTGCATTTCTCACAACACTATTTACATTTGCACAACAGTTAATGCATTTCTCAAAACAATTAATACAAACTGCAAAACCTTGTTGATAACCTGCAAAAGCATGTCACTTGCTCAAAATGGAGAGCTCATTCCTTAAAAGCAAGTATTCATGTCAATGAAAGTGTCAGAGTCATCAAGATGAAAAGTCCTGACACCATTGTTTATGAACAAGATTATTTTTTCCAATGCAAAAAGTCAGATTTTGGTGACACTTCCTGAAAATGCTCAATACAGCACTATATACTATTTGCCCAGCCATTTGAGAACTACAGTAAAGTAAGACATTACTGCATATAGTGAGGTATCCGAGTACAAGACACTGAATATGTATGTTTCACATGTTTACTCTTTGCAATTGTAATTTATTTACATTGTGCAAAAGAATAAATACACCCTTATTTACAAACATCAACTTCCTTTGGGTAGCCCTGTGCACAACTGTAAACAATATTGCAGTATACAGGGTGGGCCATTTATATAGATACACCTTAATAAAATGGGAATGGTTGGTCATATTAACGTCCTGTTTGTGGCACAATAGTATATGTGAAGGGGCTCATGAAAGAATAAAGTTACGTTAAAACCAAGCACAGAAAAAAAAGCACACCATTGTTTTCTTGTGAAATTCCCAATAAGTTTGATGTCATATGACCCTCTTCCTCTTGAAAAAACAAAAGTTGGATCAAAGATGGCCACCATGGTCACCACCCATCTCGAAAAGTTTGCCCCCTAACATATACTAATGTGCCACAAACAGGACATTAATATCACCAACCATTCCCATTTTATTAAGGTGTATTCATATAAATGGCCCGCCTTGTATATTGGAATTGAACCTACAACATACATAGGTCTGTAAATCATTCATGAAATTATTCAATTTAGAAGACATTATCAGGAAAAAATAAATTTAGCTTGGCAGATTTTTGACAACTAGTTCAACACTTTTGTTTGTAATGGCTAAAGTAATGAAATGAGGACTATTAGTTTTATATGGAATGACTATTCAGCATATACAATTTTAGTTAATTTTGACATGTCATAAGCAAATGATAATGTTATAAAACAGCAGAGAGTTGCATGAAAGCAACTGATGCATGTCCAAAAGCATTCGCAATTTGTTGGAAGGAATGAGAAACTGCTACTATGGTGTGCACAAATGACTAATTGTTTTGAGAAATGCACTAACTGTTGCACAAATGTAAATAATGTTGTGCGAAATGCACCAAAGCCACAGAGAAAAACTGTAATAACTAAAAACAATTAGCAGATTATGGGTTTTCTAAAACTAAAGTTATAGTCAATGTTTTGTTAATAGTGATAATTCTTAAAATAAAGTGTGACCTAATTACCTAATAAGCTTGGTATTTTACTGTAATTAGTTGAAATAGACTGTTATGTCAATGTGAATATATTTAAAAAAAATGTAGTTTATTGCTGCAGAGCATCGTTCATCCAATATGTTGAGTTCCACACAATCGATTTGTGTTAGGATAACATGAAGAAATTCAGTTAACTTGTTAGTTTTTACAAATTTAAGGGAATTGAACATAAAATAATTAAGTTGTCCCAATTATGTTGTTCCAGCTCATTTTAATTACGTTTTATTCTTTGTAGCTCCTTTGTTGGCCCAGTTGTTTTTTATGGCTGTTACTATTTTTTATAAGTTTAAGTTTCTATTTTTTATAAGTTTATTGATTATTATTTATTATTATTATTTCTACTACTGATGTTAGTATTATTTGTTTAGAAAATATTATTTGTGTAGATATAAAAATATTAATTATTTGCATACAAACCTTTTCTTTTCACATATGTTAGAAGTCTGGGGATTAGAGCTGCACAACACATGTTTGTCTTGATGTTTGTCTTTGGTGTTGATGTTTTTATTTTCCTTCGGCTTAGTCTCTATTTTAGAGGTTGTCACAGCGGAATGAACCACCAACTATTCCAACATATGTTAGACAAACATTACACTAAATGACAGTATTTCACAAAAAACTATTTGAGCATCTAGTATGATTTTATATATACCAGAAATGTTTAGCAACTGACAAATACGCCAACTAAATAACTGTGTTGGGGTGATTTATTCTAAACAAAGAAAGTTTTCTATAGACATTGGGGGAAAATAATTTCTCTTTTAACTAAAAAAATTCCAATGCTGTCATTTATTAAATAAACCCTTCAGACAAATACTAAAACATTGCAAGAATCATCATTCAATATAAAATGTATGTCTTGATGTAAAAAAATAAATAAAAAATAAATAAATAAATAAAAAAAAAGAGTAAAAAACAGTTAATCATACTACATTGAATTATATTTTATATGACTCAAACAAACTGTCTTGCTGAAAAACTGTGATCTTTTAAGGGACAGTTCAGTCAGAAGTGTAAATAAATCTGCCATACTCAACCTTTACTTTTTATACTGTATATTTATTTCTGTTGAACACAATATATTTTGAAAAAATGACTTCCATAGTGGGAAACCAGCAATAAGCATCATCCAAAATATCTTCTTTAGTGTTCAACAGAAGAAACTCATAAATGCTTTAAACCACATGAGGATAAGTAAATAGAGAGGTAATTTTCATTTCTGCATGAAATATCCCTTTAAATAGTCTATAAATAAGTCATTAAATGACACTTGTTCTAAATGAGCCTGACAAGACATTTTGGTATATAAACTAATGTTACACTAATGTGAATAATTTATGGTAAAACGCTTGATATTACTTAATATTTACAAACTTCAAAAGTGCTAATCTGTATAAAGTGTATAAATGTTTACACTCTGTGTAAAGTGTATAAATTTAGAGATGTAGCGCTAACCTAATGATTAAGCTAATGACTTAATACAAGTTACTGATTCAGCCCCTTGAACCAATGACCTAGAAATGAAAGTTACAGTAAGGAACTTCCCAATTATATTAGTCTAATTGAAAACCATAAGAAAGACTGCCTCGGGGGACGGTAATTACTGACTGTGAAGTACTCTGGGAGAAAATGGTGAAGGCGTGATTTTCTTTCAGAGGGATTGAAAAAGTGATTCCAGTAGCTATGTTACAAAAATGATCAGAGCACAAGTAGAAAGATGAGATATCAGGGATGTACTTCTGTGTTTCTATGTACTTATGTAAATAACTAAAATAAAGGGATAGTTCACACAATTGATTTTTTAGTTTGTTCTAAATATTTTGTTCCTTTTTCCTTCTACTGCAGTGGTTCTCAACCTTTTTTAGCCTGAGACCCCCTTTTCCCCCAGTAAATACTGTAAGGCCCCTCCACATGCAATGACATTATCGCTCATGTAAGTTTGCAGAAAGGATGATGTTTTCAAACAAACTGTGTGTTTATTACTGTGTCTAGATACAGTTGAAGTCAGAATTATTAGCCCCCCTTTGATTTTTTTTTAACTTTTTTTAAATTTTCCAAAATTATGTTTAACAGAGCAAGGAAATTTTCACAGTATGTCTGATATTTTTTCTTCTGGAGAAAGTCTTATTTTATTCTTATTATTTTATTTCAGCTAGAATAAAAGTAGTTTTTTATGAACTATTTTAAGGTCAAAATTATTAGCCCCTTTAAACAAATTTTTTTTCTCGATAGTTTGCAGAACAAACCATTATTATACAGCAACTTGCCTACTTACCCTAACCTGCCTAGTTAACCTAATTAACCCAGTTAAGCATTTAAATGTCACTTTAAGCTGTATAGAAGTGTCTTGAAAAATATCTAGTAAAATATTATTTATTGTCATCATGACAAAGATAAAATAAATCAGTTACTAGAAATGAGTTTTTAAAACTATTTTTTAGAAATGTGTTGAAAAAATCTTCACCTAGTTAAACAGAAATTGCGGAGAAAAAAAATAAAAAGGGGGGCTAATAATTCAGGGGGGCTATTAATTCTGACTTCAACTGCATAATATATTTGTATGTAAATGGATAATTATGTACCCTCTCCTCCCTCTTTTTCTTATTTCCTTTTATTTATAAAAAATTTCTTTTCTAGTTTAATTCTTCTTTTTAAAGGAATGTTTTTGTTGTAAAGTTAAACTGAACTGGTTCTTGTTAATGAAGCAAAAATTTAAGTACTAAAACAAGTACCTCAGGTATCCAGGTTTTGGCATCTTCGTGTTGCTTACTTTGAAAAACTCTGAGGGAAAATAATGTGTTTTTATGCCACAACACTGACCACGGTCACTAAATTCACAGTTTGATTAGATAGCTTACATGAGCTGGATTCACTGGTCAAATATGATAGAAATGGAGAACACTGAGGACATCTGCTGGCTACAAGGGGGTAATATAAAAAGCATAAACTAAAAATAATCAGAACATTATAGTTTGATGGTTTGGACACAAATAGAGTTATTTTTAAATTTAAAGTTATCATCCTTGATGTAAAAGGCTCTTCAAAATAACGAAAATGCAAACAAAAACCACTAGCAATTTTACTAATCATCACTTTCTGTGCACACATCCAAATTGTTCAGAATAGTCTCATTATAATAAAGTTAATACTTCATATGCTTCAACTAAATATGTAAAAAAAAATTTAAAAAAAACACAAAACGGAGTACAATAAAAAAAAACATTTTAATATTAATTTTTATTCATGTACTGTAAGCAAGTTTTTATTTGTCAAATGACTCAATAGAAATTTGTGTTGAGGTATAACTCAATATGCAATACCCACAAATAGGGTTATAATTCATTATATACATTTGGAATAAAATCTAAAAAGGCAGTGTTGCCATCTTTATAAATGCACTTTGATTTTCAGGATTTGCTGAGCACAAGACAGGAATCTTTACTCTCCGCTTCCTTCATCACCACACATTTCATCACCACATCCTGAAGGAAACTCAGCACAGACTCCAGATCCTCATTGCTGTCCATTACGGGCTCTCCCAGCAGCCCCTTCAGTCTGGTCAGTGTGTCTGTGAGCAGTGTCCATCCATCTTCATGTGTGCTGTGATCCAGAGTCTCTTCTCCATCAGCTCCAACAGACGGAACCAAACGCTCATCCCTGAGGTGGCCAATCAGTAGAGCCTGCAGCACTGGCCTGGACTGACCAATCACTGAAGACCTGATAAACAGTGAATTCACTTATAAAAATTATAATTCATATTTTCCAAAAAAAAAAAAAAAATAGCCTTTGTTAACTTTTGGAACACTGTCAAATTATTATTACACTGTACAACATGCTAGGCTCCACAAAATTTCTTCATGTTGTCCCAACACAATTCGATTATGTTAACTCATGTTTAATCCATAAATTTGTAAAACTATAACGTTGTCAAAAAACTTTAAAATTTTGTTGTTTCAACTCATTTTCAATCATGAACAAGCAGGAAGAGTGTTTTTTTGAGTACGGGCATGGGTTTGAGTAAAATGCTAATATTTGTCTTATTCTATGAATGTTTGAAAAAAAAAAATATATATATATGTTTTCATCTGTTGTGATTGACTTTTCAGTCGATGCTGGTTTCTTACCTCTCATGACGTTAGAAAAGTTGGTATTTTGCCATCAAAAAATTTATAGAAACATTATTTTATGCTAAAAAAATACATGTTATAAATGACGACGTTTTTAAATTGGCATTTGCAATAAATTTTATAAGTACCTCACAAAATAAAATATTTATTATATTACGTTTTATATTTCTATATTAATTTTACATACAGTTGAAGACTAAATAAAATTCTGCTGTGAAATTCTAATTTGTTTTCAAATATTTTCCGTGTTGTTTAACAGAGTAGCTTTAGATGCACAACAGTTTTATTAACAAAATACTCATTACTTTTGTCTTCGCCATGATGACAGCATGTAATATTTTACTAGTTATTTTGCAAGATACTAGTATAGATACTAGTTAATTAGGTTAACTGAGCAAGTCAAGTTAATTGGGCAAGGGATGGTTTGATCAATATTATAATCCCTCTCTGTAAACGTAATCGAAAATACAATACATTTTTGTAATATAAAAATGTCCTTGCTCTGGTAAAAAGTTCTTGAAGAATATATTTTAAAAGAATTTAAATTTCACAGGAGGGCTAATAATTTTGCCTTCAACTGTACATTTATAGAAAATATTTATATTTAAAATATTTTACATTTATATATAAACATAATAAATATACACAATATATTATGTAAATACAAGCTTTTAATATGTTGGTTTGAGAAAGCCAACATATACTGTTATACCACTCTGTCCTCGAAACCAAACTTATCACCTCCTAGGCCGTTCATGCTACCCAAATTTGATCAAAATGTGCCTACTGCATTCAAGATTGTTGCTATATCTCCTCATACCAATCAGACTTATCGTTTTTGAAAAAAAAAAAATGCAAATATTACATTTTAATAATCCGGCCATATAAAAAATTATACAAGCCCCAAATCTGGGCAAATGCTGTGTTCTGCATTGGAGTTTGTTGCTATATCTTTTCAGGTTTATCAGACTCATAGTTTTCCAACAAATTATTTTTAAGCATTATCTCTCAAAATATGGCAAGCTATAAACTCCATGACTTAAACTCCAAATTTTTTACTGATATGGCATGCCATTTTTGCATGTATCCTTTTCAAACTTATTAAGCATTGAGTTTTCAATTAAATATGGCAAGCCATTTTTACATAGTGTCCAAGTCCAGTTTTTGACTGTCATAGAGACATCTGGGTTGATTTATATCACTCATATTGGCAAGAGGCTTTAATGTATCATCAACACTAAGCTGTCAATTGTCCTCATACAGGCAAACCGAGCATCCATTTAAAAACAGCAATATCTCTACATCAGAACATCGTAGATACCTGGGAATGAGTTAGTTTGACTCGTGCTAGCAAATGGGACTTCCTGTGTACTACGCATAATAACAATAATAAGCCAAGTGCTAATAACGATTAGCTACATGCCATTAATGATTATCTAAGTGCAATGGCATGTGCTATAAATGCCTACTAAGGATTCGCATTTGATCTGACATGTACATGAGTGTTGCTATTTATTAACTGCTTGGCAACCACCTAGCAATGCCATAAACAATTTAGCAACTGCCTAGCAACCGCTGTGCTTCCTGTCAACTGCCATTCCCAGTCCTAACTTTAGGTTCTAGTATTGCGTGTGATTAATGACAGATAATTGTTAAACAGAACTACTGTTTAGTTCTGTACTGATTATTAAATACTGCAACTTAGTTTAAGTCCAGAATAAAAATCCTAATTTCCAGTTTACTTTTCAACTTGTAATGATCCGAGACGTTCATATCTTTGTTTCTTCAGTCATTAAGATTCCCATTAACCATTTCATTAGTTAAGACCCCTAGGCCCCGTTTACACCAATGCGTTTTCGTTTTAAAATGCATAAGTTTTGCTACGGTTACGCTATCCATCCACACTATGCCGGAGTTTTCGAACCCCGAAAAAGGGAGCGTTTTGAAAACGTTGGAGAGGCCGTTTTCATTCTAAAACGCTGCTGCTCCATCTCAGTGTGAATTGGGGAAAACGGAGAAATCTGAAAACAAAGGCTATTTGATTGGGGCTTTTCCCTCAATATCAAGTAGCCTACACACAGTTCATTCCTGCATCCTCTCCTTGTAAGTTCAGACTTTGCACGTTTGATATGGAAAATAAACTCCCGAGTGTGTACTTTATAAAAGTCACCCTGGCTATGTTGTTATCTTAACAATAAAATGAAAACATGATGCGAGGAACTGACTATTTTCTTTTTGTTATTATCAACTTAACAGACATCAAAATGTTGAGGCGTTGTGTATCTGCATAATATGATCTTCATCTTCATGCATATTTATAACAAAACGGAGCCGATAACATTACGGTCTCCTTTCATTTTCATTGAAAATACGAAACATACCCTCTCTTTCATTGAATATCAGTTTTAATACTCAATAATGACCATTATAAAAGTATAACATACAGTAAGTTTATACAATAAAGAAAAATTTATTGTTCTGATAATTAAATATCACGTTTAACAAATATAGTGAGATTAGATCCAGCGGTAGATCCTAGATGAACAGTCCGATGTGCACAGCTCTCATATGGGTATGTACTCAAAGCACGCTGCATTGCATGCCAGAGAGTGTGTGTGTGGTCACGTGATGTGCGTTTCCAGCGCAATGTTGTTTAGAAACACTGGGTGAAACGCCAGTGTGGACGCAGATCGTTTTCATTCTAAAACGCCCTTTTAAAACTAAAACGTAGTAGTGCAAGCGGGGCCTTAGTCCTCAGCTGGGATGAGGAGTATTGTCTTAACTGTGTCAAAGTCTGTATGAAATCAAAATTTGCAATGTTTATTTTGCTAGGTCACATTGTTATTCTTTAGGTGAATAAATAATCTGTGCTAATCCACTAAATTAATCCACTGAGAAAAAAAAAATTGTTTTGGTAATATTCAACCAAATTCTGACTATTTGCTTCTGCATTTGAAGTGGCGGTCCTGCTGTTGACGTCAGCTTGACGCTTCAGACACAATATTCTTAACCGCACCCCTCTTATCATTAATTTCTTACAAGGAAAGGATTCACTAAAAGTAAGCCCTGCGCCCAACTCTATATTCCATTTCAGTCAGAACTAATTAACATACTAAAACAAAAGTCTCAGCAACTAGCAGTTCACACGGATTTCAATATGCTGCTTTGAAATCATCCGTATCGTGACCAACATTGTAAACTTAAATTTAAACTGAACATAAGTGACTGACCTGAGTGCTGGAAGGTCATCAGGCTGGCACAGGGACAGCAGGTGCAGGAGAGCGCGGCACAGCTGAGAGCGTAGGCTGGCACAGTATCGGTATTCCAGGAAGTCCTCCGTTTCTTCACTGTGTTCCAGAGCCTGAGCTAAAGACCTCCAAACCTCTGAGAACTGCTGAGCGTCTCCGTAACACTCTCGTGTCACAGGAACAGAAAGAGCAGCAGCAGATTTGATGCGCACCTTGAAGTTCTTGCAGGAAGTCACGACGCTGGACAGGGCAGAGAAAGCCTCTGTAGACCACACAGCAGAACCTGAGAGTGAAGAGAGTTGTGTTACAGACATCAACCTGATAGTTTTATGTGTGTAAAAAAAAAAAATAATAATAAAAATAAAAAAAAACTTACACAAACAAGCACAAACAGCTGAAATCAAAAAGATTAGCCCTCCTGTGAATTTTTTTCTTTTTAAAATATTTCCCAAAAGATGTTTAACAGAGCAAGGAATTTTTAACAGTATTTCCTATAATATTTTTTCTTCTGGAGAAAGTCTTATTTGTTTTATTTTGGCTAGAATAAAAGCAGTTTTTATTTTTTTAAATACCATTTTAAGGTCAAAATTATTAGGTCTAATTAAATTGCACTTTAAGATGAATACTAGTATCATGTAAAAAAATGAGTAAATTATTATTTACTGTCATTAGGGCAAAGACGGCGATGGTGGCACAGTGGGTAGCGCTGTCGCCTCACAGCAAGAAGGTCACAGGTATGAGCCTCGGCTGGGTCAGTTGGTATTTCTGTGTGGAGTTTGCATGTTCTTCTCCTTTTCTGTGGGTTTTGGGTGCTGGTTTCCTTCACAAGTCCAAAGACATGCAGTAAGGTGAATTGGGTAAGCTAAAATTGTCCGTAATGTATGTGTGTGAATGAATGTGTATGGATGTTTCCCAGTTATGGGTTGCAGCTGGAAAGGCATCTGCTGCGTAAAACATATGCTGGATAAGTTGGCAGTTCATTCCGATGTGCCGACACCAGTTTGATAAAGGGACTAAGCCAAAAAGAATATGAACGAATAAATGAATTAAGGCAAAGCAAAGAAATCAGTTATTAGAAATGAGTTCTTAAAACTATTATGTTTAGAAATGTGCTCTAGAAACCTGGGGAAAAATATACAGGTGGGCTAATAATTCAGACTTTAACACTGTGTGTATATGTATGTGTGCATATATATATATATATATATATATATATATATATATATATATATATATATATATATATATATATATATATATATATATATATATATATATATATATATATTCATTAGACAATTCATTGAACTGAACTTCAATCACGACATTTACACTAAACCGAACTGAATCGGATTCAATTTACTAGAACTACACCAGTACTCTAGCACTATTCTCCTCACTGCCTGACTTGCTGAAAAGGTCAACGATTAGAAATTTTATGGATTTTACTATCTTTTCTTCATCTGTGTTACAGTGTTGCATGGTTAAAAAAACCTATGTTGGCAAAATTCTAATCAGCAAAATGGTTCTAAACAACATTTCTATTCAGGTTTGCTAACCTATTCAGGTTCTATCCAAGGTGAATGCTAACACAGAAGAGTCCAACCACTGAAGATTCATAACATATCCAATATGTTATGTTGTCAAATATTACAATGATAGAAACAACAACAACAACAACAACAATAATAATAATAATAATAAAAATATATTATTTGAATACTGTTGAAGTCAGAATTATTAGCCTCCCTGAATTATTGCAAACTCAACACAGAAATGCCAACTGGCCCAGCCGTTCAGTCAACATTCAGCCGTGCCGGCAACCTTCGAACCAGCAACCTTTCTGCTGTGAGGCACCAGTGACATCATTTCTATGACATTATTTCCTCTTGTTTTTTTTGTTTTCTGCAAGTTGGCTGCATATAACTTGGGTTAACAAACATTTTTTAGGTATTAATAAGCATTTATAATATAATAAGTTAAACACAACACCATGTCAGACTACCTAAATAACTTGGGCTAACAAACATTTTTTAGGTATTAATAAGCATTTATAATATAATAAGCTAAACACAACACCATGTCAGACTACTTAAATAAGTATGAATTCATTATTGAAAGCCCCCTAACTAAAAAAATAATGATAATAAATAGTACTAATGATTACTGCCTTAAATCATACACAACTAATCATGCTAACTTTACATTTTTCACTAATCATGAGTAGTATTTTTGGAGTACGTCCACTCACCCAGAGGCAAGTGCTGGTTTCTAAAGGCATTGCCCAGCGCGTAGCAGGCGTTCCAGCGCACTTTCATGGTGGCGTCTCCTCTGACCGTGTCTATCAGAGCCCTCATGGCCTCCAGCAGAGGCTGCTCAAACACTGGTTTTCCAAGGTGGCCCGGCTGCAGGAAGTGAAGCAGATTCCCCAGCGCTCGCACAGCATTGCTCTTCACCTGCATCCAAAAACCCCACCATCATCACTCACAGCATGAGGACATGTTTTCAAAGAGCTTTTTGTCACTGCTCTTGATGAAGATGCATCTGTATTCAAAGTCTTACTGATAAGTGGATTGATTTGAATGTTGTCGCTGATAACGCCAGAGCTGAATCAATGAATAGGTATATTTAGGTGTTTATTACTTTTCAGTGATCAATTGTATTTTCAATGTGTAAATAAATCAAGATGATAAAGAGTTGTTTTTTCCCCAGGAAAGTAATTAAAGGTGATGCATGTACATTTTTATCTTCTAAAGCATTAAAATAGCATCATATGTTTGCACATAATTTTGAAACATGTTAAGTGAACATAACCGGGCTGTTTACCTGAAAATCAATGCCAAATTCAGTTATTCTCCTTTAAAAATGCATGTTCCAGAATGTCTGTTTTTGTTTTGGTCTCTATAACCAGCCCATTGCCAGTTTACCCAATGATAATTTGGCACCTCAAGCTGCCTTGGTAGAAAACAGTGAATTTCTTTTCAGTCTTGAAAGCTGCCTCAATGTATGTGAGCGCGACAAAAAAAATGCAACCTCTGGACGACAGTAACAGGCTCCGAAATGAGACAGATTCAGAGTTATGAAAAAAAAAAAAATTCTCCAAGATTTTGAATTTGGACTGCATCATATTGTTCACCCACAAGGTCAATACTACATACTGCACCTTTAATACATAGACCATGTCCACATCTATTTTATAACCGACCTTTACCCCAGCTTCCATTTTTTAATGAAATCGGTGTCCACAAGAAAACCCACGATGATGCATGTTAAGGGCACGGCAAACCAACAGGCGGCAATAAAAGCCTTTTATGCTGGGTTCACACACCAAATACAGAATTGAGCACTTGTGCACTGCATACAAGTCAATACAAAAGAAAAAACAAAGACAGATTACTGTCCCTCAAATCACGTTTTTCACATAGGAATGAAGATGGGTGAAACAATCTTTGCATGACAGATCAAATTTATTGCATGGTATGGATTTTCAAACAGCCCTATCTAATTACATGTAAAAGAAATTTCAATATTAAAAAAAGAAAAAGTGTACCCACCCTGTCTTTATCCGCTGAGGCTTTAGTGGCAGATCTGAGCATGTTCAGCAGCAGCATATCAGAAAAATCCTCCTGAAACTCCAAACCCACAGATTGCCTGAAAAACAGAGAGCACAGCACGCCGTCAGTCAAACACACACACCTACAGTATATCAGTAAGAACATTTCCTAGACTTTAATTTTTTTTATATCAGGTTAATGATAGTATCTATGACCTACACCTACATTCAAGTCTCACAGAAACATGTGCCAATCATTAGATAGTAGGGTTGTAACAATATGAGATTTT